>NW_012267236.1:15598311-15626833 GCF_000151885.1 Dipodomys ordii
AGGAGGCTGCAATGCTTGGTAAGAAATGTATGCATTATCCTGCCCATGCAATTGTAACCCCTCTGTACAGTATGTTCACAAATAAAATAAAATTAAATTAAAAAAAAATAGAGCCCTTAAATTATAGGTAATTTCATTATAATATGGAAGATAAATGAATGCTAAATGGTTGGTATATCAGACGCATGCTCATTCCAATAACTTATAGTAAGTTAAAATAGACAAATGGACAGGAAAGGATGAAAATGTGATACTTGAATAGCTATCCAGGAAGAATGATGTTTATAGGCATGGAGGAGGACACTATCATGATTAAAAGGAAGGCTTAAGTAAAGGTTTAGAGGCAGGAAATACAAGTCAAAAAAACTGAGCAACCCAATGTGAAATAATATAAGTAATACTATAATATAATTATAATAAAGGAAGTCTGAAGCAGATTCATTGGCCTTGAATGCTTGACAATGAATCTGAAGGCACTTGAAAACCATAAAATGTTTTTGAGAAAGATTTTATTGGAGAGACACTATAAGAAGGTATTTTTGAGAAAGTTTAAACTAGCAAGTCTAAAGACTGACCACAGGAAAACAAACATGAGAGATGAACTCAGCTATAGTGTTGGCCAAAAAAAATATGGAAAAGGAAAGATGGGCCGGAGGCACAGACAATTCCCATCCCAGACCTCAAGCCTTTTTCTCTCCATCTCAGAGGTCCTCTAGTGTACACGTAAAGAATATTCCTTTACAAGCAGAGGTAGGAAAACAGAACTGTCAATAAAATGGAGAAAGCCAACTATTCAAAAAGTATCCACTTGTGATTATAAACAAAATCTCAAGACATTAGAAGTGTGCTAGCAACACTAAAAAGAAGGCAGGGTCAAAATAAGTAGGGAGAATAAATGAATGTATTATTAAAATGAATACCCTTTAATATACTAAAATGAAAAGAAGGTCTTTATGGAATGGAATAGAATCAGAAAAGGAAAGAAATATCTGAAATTAAATGTTATTAGTTCCTGTGCTGGCAGTATTGCTCAGTCATGTAGTGGTTACCTAGCATGTACAAAGTCCTGGGTTCAATCCCTAACAGTGCACAATGAATAAATAAATGAGTGTGCAAACCAAAAAATCTCCCAGAAAATAGAGCAGGAAAAAACCCAAACAAGACAGAAATGAGAAATTGAAAGATATAGAAGTTATTTTAGAAGGTTTTCATTAATCAGGATTTAATTAAGGAAATAGAGGTACCATGAGTTGTGAGGGAATATAGTTTGGCAGGGTTATGGAAAGAGCTTGTAAGGGAAGGTCCTACAAGCAAAGTTTGACCAAAGGAGGCATTTCACAGTCAAACTGGAGTTAACCATGCTTGGCCAGTAAAGAAATTGCAAAGAAAAACCACTTGAGTCCTTATCTTGGGGTTCATTCCATCTAACATCAACTTATCTGACCGTTTCTGCTTGTCTCAGATATGTACTAGTTATTGCAAATAAGGAAAACCATGGGACCTATGTTTCTTTGAGCCTGGCTTACTTCACTTAATACAATTTTTTCCAAGTCTTTCCATTTCCTAACAAATGGGGCAATGTCATTCTTTCTGATGGAGGCATAGAATGTGGCATATATACCACATTTTCTTGATCCATTCATCTACTGAGGGGCATCTGGGTTGGTTCCATATCTTAGCTATGGTAAATAATACTGCAATAAACATAGTTGTGCTGGTAGCTTTAGTATGGTCTTGTTTGTGATCATTATGGTAAATGCCCCAAAGTCTTGTTTGTGATCATTAGGGTAAATGTCCCAAAGGGAAAAAACAAATTGTTTAAATAGGGATACAGGTGGACCCATTACAACAATGAAATGTACAAGATGCTATGTTGAAAACCGAAATTTACAACTTTGGTGGGGGGAGCGTAGTCATGGAGATGGGAGGGCAGGGATGGTAAGGAAAAAACAAAGGAGGAGGCAACAATGCTTGATAAGAAATGTACTCATTAACTTGCTCATGTAATTGTAACTCCTCTGTACCGTATTTTCACAATAAAGAAAACATATTAACAATAATAAAAAAGAAAATGCAAAGGCAGTAACAGTAACAAAGGTAATAGAGCCTCTTCCTGGCTTCTCAGCCCAGCCCCGGGTGCCCTACTTTCACATCTCTGATTGGTAGTCAGCATAGGGCTGTTATGACTGGCAGGGCCAATGTGAGGGGCAGAGAAGAGAGGGAGAGAGAAAGGGGGATGGACAGGTAGCAGAATACAAAGGGACAGAAATTTTGGGGCAATACCATGTCAATATGTGGCGGTTTGGGTTACAAAAATTAAAAATCCAGAGATGAGAAAGGGAACAGAGAACACAAGCTTCAGGAACCACTTACACTGAGAGGGAAAGAAGAGACTGAAGGGAATATTAGTTGTTTTCTGAAGGCTATACGAGAGCAAAAGTTCAAGGATGAGAAGGGGACTCTGCCAACCAATGGACTAAAAGGAATACAGATTCTCAGGGTAAAGTAAGGAGTGGAATTTTAGAAAGATGTTGTTAACATTTGTAAGAGGAAGAAGAGAGTCAAATAGGTGATTCAGTTCTGTTATTGCTGGGTTCATAAATCAATTCAAAGCAAAAGAAAACCTTGTCCTATTTTATTTTGTATTATCTTTGCACGAAGCCATTCTCTCTAGAGTCACTCTGATCTCCATGAAATGGGGGAAGGACAGGACTTACCTCTGATCAAAGGTATCAATAACAAGGGGTAAAAATTAACCCTAAAAGACAATACAGCTTCCACAGGACAGACCACAAGGCAAAGACTTCTTTACCCTGACCAGTGAAAACAAAAATGGTAACTTCTCCAGAAACCCTCCAAAAAGAGGGTCAGAAATAATGATCAATCAGGCCATGATCTGATTGGGACTATTTAATAATTGTTTTCCTCCCTCTTCCCCAGTTCTCTGTTTAAACTCATGTCCATTTCACGTCTGTGTCCTGAGGATGCTGAAGAAGAGCACTAAAGTGCTGCCTTCTCATAGGGGCCATACAGTAAATCCTTACAGTATCATTTTATTTGGAATACAGGGCCAGGTTGTAATACCTGACAGGTAAAACTCCTGGAAGTTGGCCATAGGGTCACAAAATCTGGTTTCAAAAGTGTCCAACAGATTACAGCCTGTCAGGGAATGAGGGAATGTGGGCAAATAAAGATAGGGATATGTTAAAAATGACTAGGAAAAAAATGACTAGGCATAGGAAGGACCCTTCACATAGCCCTCCAAAGAGGAACACCTGAATGTCTAGTGTAGAACTAGAAATAGAATCAGAGCTTCCTAGAACTTGCTTCTGGAATGTATTTTACTATTAGGCATGTTATTGATGGTTCTTAGTTTAACAGTGGTTGAGAAGGATCCCTGTTACCAACTAATCTGTAAGGGTTTAGGACTCATTCTAGTCATCTTATTTATATTGGGGTCTTATCTGCAGAGAGATTTAAGATCTCAAAAGTGAATCACAAGCCCAACAATGTCAGAAAACTGCTGAACAAATGTCAATAATAAATGCAATTTCCTGGAAAAGATTTTAAGTGTTTCTCAATTTATTTCTTCACGTGGAAACAAGAACAAACTTAGTATGGATAAATAGTTTCACCAAATATTTCTTTTGACCTTTTAATTTGAGGGAGGTCTACCTCATTTCTGTTTGTTTTCCTTCTAGCAGCTCTTAGAGCTTTTCTGAGAATGCTTAGATTTATTATGAATTTTTTCATTATGTGAAAAAATAAACTAAAATATATTCCATGAAAGAACAAAAGAAAATGATATAGTTGACATTATATTAATGATTTTACATCTTAAAAATACACCATTCTAAACTAGCTATAGTTTTCTTATTAGTTTTTGTAATAAGATATATACGTCTATATAACAAATGACATTTAAGTCTTTGGGGTATCAAATTTGGCACCAAGAATGAAATTTTAAAACTATGCCCAATCGAGTTAGAATGTAATTTTCTGGTATTGCAAAGTGCTTCATCAATCCTATCATTAAAGCCCTAGCAGAGCCAACATTTTAAAACTGTAACAACCTGAGTTAAGCTAAATCAATGTTGTTCTTTAAAAGCTGTGTAATTTAAATCCTGCCCTGGAGAACATATTTGCTCAATTTAGAAAAGAGAGAACAAGAGAGAGAGGGAATACAAAGAATAACTGTTCATCTTTAAGAGAAAAATTCTACTCATGCACTTCATGCTTTACTTTCTTATCCTCAAGCAAAACTTTGTTCCACGTTCTTTCACTTGCATTTCTTCTCAGAATCTAGACCAGCAGGAAACATAAAACAAAACAGGGGAAAGAAAGTTGTTTCCAAATCTTTTCTATCTCAGTTGCAGTCTTGAGGCAATAAAATCAGACCGCTGCTATAGCATTTCTAGCCCACAGCTATCTCATTTTTATTCAAATGGTTTAAGCTCCATAAAATATATGAGACTTTACTTTCAGACTTCAAAAAATATAGTAAATGTCTCTTTTCTCAGCATCATTGTATATACAACATGTTCCTCAAAGATGCTGCTATCTAAATACACTCTTTATTATGTGGTTGCTTCCCTTTTGGTGGAGTTTTTTAATCTTTCGTCATTATATAATCTTAAACTCATTCTTTGAAGTAAAGAATTACATTTTTGTTGCAGACAACATAGGAAATAATTCTTGGAGGCACATTATATTCAAGAAACACGCATTTGTTCCAATGCCCAGGAGTAAGATGCTTCTTTGAGAAATTGCGTATTTAGTAATAGCACATTCCAGAAGTAATATGAGAGACAGCATTTGACACACAGTTATATATCTGCCTCGATCACTGAATCAAGTTCACGCTTCACAGTTTGAAACTCACTGAGCCTTTTGTATCGTCTTTGACCAAAATAATGGTCTCCGTTCATTTCCTGATATCTTGGTTCATTTCCTAGTATCTTAGTTCATTTCCTCCTGTCTTGGCTCATTTGCTCATATCCCTTTCTGCAGTGATATTCTATGGAATATGATTATTTCAAGATTATTTTAATTCATCTAAGATCTATCAATATAGTATCTGAAATCTGCTAAGCACATGACAAAATTATTTTCTGTCTGGTGTGGGGCATGAACTCTGGGCTTGGGTGCTGTCCCTGTGCTCTTCAGCTCAAGGCAAGCGCTCTACCACAATGAACCACAATGCCACTTCCAGTTTTCTAGTGGTTTACTGGAGATATCACACTTTTGGGCATTTACCTGAATGATCACAAACAAGACCATACTAAAGCGACCAGCACAACTATGTTTATTGCAGCATTATTTACCATAGCTAAGAGATGGATCCAACCCCGATGATTCTCAGTAGATGAATGGAAAGACTTGGAAAAAATTGTATTAAGTGAAGTAAGCCAGGCCCAAAGAAACATAGGTCCCATGGTTTCCCTTATTTGCAATAACTAGTGTATGTCTGAGACAAGCAGAAACAGTCAGATAAGTTGATGTGAGCTGAAATGAACCCCAAGATAAGGACTCAAATGTTTTTCCTTTCTTGCTATTGTTTCTAACATATTTATAAGATGATTTCTTTGTTGCTTTGTATGTTCCTCTCCCAAGGTATAACCCCTGTTTTCACTGTATTTGATGTTGGTATAATTTGTGGAAGGGAAGGGAAAAAACAAATTGTTTAAATAGGGATACAGGTGGAACCATTGCAATATGAGATGTACAAGTCGTTATGTCAAAAAACGAACTTTACAACTTTGGTGTGGGGTGGCGGGGGAGAGAGATGGGAATGGCTGGTAAGGGGAAACAAAGGAGGAGGCGACAATGCTTAATAAGAAACGTACTCATTATCTTGCTTATGTAATTATAACCCCTCTTACAGCATTTTCACAATAAAAAAATAAATAACAGGAAAGAAAAAAAGAGAATACCACAGACTTTCCTGCCTGGGCTGGCTTTGAACCATGATCCTCAGATCTCAGCCTCCTGAGTAGCTAGGATTACAGGTGTGAGCCACCAGTGCCCGGCATGACAAATTCTTATAGGGAAAAAAAGAAAGAAAGGGAAAGGAGGAGCCAGAAATTTCATTCTTCTCTAACTCTGTCTTTGGCTAGTCTAAGAGTTCAAAACACTCCAGTGGGAGTATAGTTATCTCAATGTTCTCTAATACCTTCAGCACAGCCTGCAGTAGCATGAGACAAATCAATCCACATTCCCTGGATTATGAATTGACATTTAACACATTTAACCATGGAGAATTGGAGACACTGAGTCTTCTAAAGTGGGACTAAGAGCCCCTATTCAATGCAGAAGAGTCTGGGCTGTGTGGATAAAGATTTCAAAGAAACAAAGGTGCTATCATTTCAAACTTTCCATTCACTTCACAAGATCTTACACATAAAATCAGGAAATTTGATCACACCCATAAGAGGTGTCTCTCTAAATTCTTGGTGTGATTACTTTAGTCAAGGCTTATTTTGATTGTTTTTCACTTATAATGGAATTTTCCACTTGCTATCTTTACTTTCCTCTAGGCAGCTTCATTTGCCTCTAAATCTTCTTTAGTAAACTTGAACTTGGAGCAATCTCCTTCTGTGCTGTTGAAACTTTAAGACTTTTAGCCTTGTTTATGTATCATTTATATACTCATTTCTTTTATCCCTTAATGAGTCATAGAATTAAATCTAGTCTTCAATGAACATTTATTTAGTACCAATCATAGTCCAAAATCCATAGCATACCTGCATCTTAGCAAAGCTCCAACAGCATTCTCTTAATTCATTATTCTGTCTGTCCATTCGCCAGCCTTCCTCTATCCTCTGAAATATTGCTTGGTCTTCAGGTTTCAGTGTGGAATACTTTTCCCTTAAAGCTACCTGCCCCAAGATTAGATTAGGCCCCCTTGATCTGGACTTTCTGGAATTAATGAAATCTAGTACGTCAAGAAAAAACTTAACGCCAAACTGAACTAATTCAGTGCACTTGGCAAAGTGTTTTCTAGGTTATAATCTAAGCAAATTCAAGATGTAATGAAACCTTGATTACAAGGTGCAGTTGCCATGACATACAGATGCTACTGTCAACTAGGAAGAATGGAGAAGGAAGCAATATGGGCTTCATAGTGACATCTTTAGGGAAAGTCACATTGGATTCACCTGCCTGATCAATTCATAGCAAATTGCTAGGTGCCAGGTTGAAGTAGGTCTCTTAGTTACAGGCCACAGGATTCTGTCATTGTCTCAATGATCATCTTTAGCCAGATGTTGAGTGTTAGCTGATAACATTTACCAGGAATATACAACTAGAAACTTCAGTGACTCCATTTAATTATATTAAAATTAAAATTAATTTTTAAAATATTTTGACCCCAAAAGACAAGATGGAATTTAAAGAAATACACTCCTAATTCCTTCTTATAAGAAGATAATAAATTGAGTTCTCCACATGGTAGATGTTTTGCAATTGGAAGCTAGAGAGTAAAGGAAGGTTGAAAGAGTCCACTGGTACGAGGAAAGGGAGGAAGCATGGAAGGAAAATGAAAATTTTCCAAGCCTATCTCCAGCTAGCCAGGTAGGGGACATCAGGATGTAGATTACTACGTAGAGATGCACAGATGATCCTGGCCCAATGCCTTGGCTTAGAATCGTTACTTGTGGTCACTACTCTGCAAAATGGCTCCTGGGGAAAGTTTGTGGTAATTCAGGAGAGAGAGCATAGTAGATAAATGGAGGTCACTCCACTTGGGGTTTAAAAAAATGAATTGCATAAGTAAGTGCAACATGGGCAACTTAGATTGACAGGGGATTTTTCAAGTTCTGTTTACTTTGAATTATGAACTACTTCAAATATTGACTGACCACAAGCATAACTTGAGCCAACGAGGCTGAACTTAGAATTGTGGAGCCATTAAGCAGTGAGGGGAAATTGCAGTCCCCAGCTGAAGGGGAGAGCTGCATGCTGGGATCCCTCTACCACAGACCTTTTGGGTATCCAGATCTTCTAAAAGGACTGTGATCCAGCTGCACTGAAGCATGTTCTAAGGTCGGTGGCTGAAATCATGAGGGATTTGTATCCTCAATATGTGAGACACACTTCAAGGAGCATAGGCTATTTAATATGAGGGAGATGAGGCTTGGGCAAGCTTTGACAGCTCTCTCACCATGATTTAAGGGCTTGCATGGGTGCAAATGGAGTGGAAATACGCTTGTGACTCTAGAGAGCTGATAAAGATCAATGAGCAAAGTCACAGAGAGGAAGGAGATTTAAGCTCAGGGCAGGGAACTTCCTAATGTCAGAGCTGTCCAGTCATGGTGTGTGGCTTTCCAGAAGAAGTAAATGTCTTGTCATGAGAGCACTCCGTCCAATGTCATATGCCTCCTTCTTTATAACCCTAAGGTTTCTTAATTCTATCTGCAGTACATAGCTGAGTGGCCTGACTCAGATGAACAGCTCCTGTACAAGTCCATTTTACAGATGAAGGCAAAGGGATGACTGGAGATGGCCTGAGACTTCACAGAACTTGAGACAGGACAAAAACTTAGATTGTTTTTGCCCCCACATTTCTAGTTGTATTACTGCTTCCCTGGTGCTTCATACACTCTGATCAATGTTTTGGTTTATCTTTTGGAAAGATCAAGCCACTTTGAAAATATCCCCACATGGGTAAAACTTTATTTTAATGCATTTCCCAGATGAATGACTGAGAAAATAGATTTCTGCTGGAAAATAACAGAAAGGACTCTGTTGTGACAACAATCATTGAGCTGCCCTTGTTCACATTCCCAGTTGATAGCTATGTGCCATTCTCCAAGCTAATCCTGGAAATACAAAAATAAATAAAGCGCTGTTTCTTTACAAGGAGATCATCATCTCAGCATGTGAGAGATGGGCCAAGAAAAACCTACTGCACTGCAATGAATGAATGCACAACAGAGCCATAATGCTACGTGATGCTGTGAAATATAGAAGGGGACTTCTCAATCTTTGCAGGAAAGTGATAAGAAGCATTCAAGTGGGGGTGAAATTTGAGGTGTGTAAGAAATAGGATAGATGGGATAATACATGTAATGATCTAGAAGCATGGACTATATCATACAAGACCTGATACTTCACTGGGACTGCAAGATTAAGTGTTCTAAAGAGCTGGTAAAAGCAGGAGGCCAGAGCTGAAAACCAAGTTTAAGAATTTGGAAGTGATCACATAAGAAAACCATATTATAAGAGGATTGCTATAGAGGCTGGATCTGTTGGAGTTAATTGGACTACCAATGGAGTCTTGGCTTATGGAGCCTCCTTCCCAACTTATTGACATCATGGCATTTAAGCTCCTAAGCAACACTTTAAAGAAAGAAAGTAAAAACACTAAAGACTTCAGACTGCTTGTTTCAAATAAAAGCAAACTTTTGAGACCAGGAACAGTGTCACCCTAATCCATACATTCATTCAGCAGTGTTCTAGGTCATAGGAAGCCTCAGAAAATGTCTAGCTAATTAAAATTTGGATAATACATTATTTCTAAAGACTATAGAAGAGAATAATAGCAGGAATACTAATCATATTTTAATTTTAAAAGTGATATGTAAAAAATATAATTATTATGTTATTTTTAAAAATTTTAAATGACAAATTGTATGTGATTTATATATAATCATATATAATTTGTTTTTATATAAATATATAGTACAAAAATTCATATATATTTACATACAACATTTTGTTATGATTAAGTTAATTAATATGCAGATCACCTCACATAATTATCTCTCTTTTTTTATTTACAGGAACCAATAGCCACTTAATACTCAGTAAAGGCACCAAAATACAGACTCTTCAACAAATGTTGCTGGAAAAACTGGATATCCACATGCAGAAAACTGAAACTAGATCTTTACATATCACCGTGCACAAGTCTCAATAATAAATGGATCAAAGATCTCAATGTAAGAACTGAAACCATGAAATTATTACAGAAAAGAGGAAGGGAAACAGTTAGAAGCTTTCTGAATAAAGACACAGAAGCACAGAAGATCAAAGAAAGACTTGATAAATGGGACTGAATCAAACTAAAATGTTTCTGCACAGAAAATGACAGAGTCAGAAACCTATAAAGACAGCCTAAAGAAAGGGAGTTTTTTTGCCAACTACATATCATCTAATGGTTTTGATATTCAGGATATACAGAAAACTTGAAAAAAATCAAACCCTCAAAAAATTAATAATTAATAAATGGGCTAATGAGCTACAGAGAATATTTTCCAAAGAAGTAAACATGACCAACAAACTCATGAAGAAATGATTCTGTCCATAAAGAAATACAAATCAAAATAACATTGAAATTATACTTCACCTCAGTTAGAATGGCATTATAAAAAAAACAAATAAAAAATGATAACAAATACTGGTGAAGATGCTGCCTAAAGAGTGTCTTAATAAACTGTTGGTAGAAATGTAAACTTCAACCACTTTGGAAAGCAGTGTGGCAGTCCCTCAAAAATTAAACACAGATCTACCCTATGACCCAACAATTCCACTCCTGGTTATTTACCCAAAAGATCACAAACCAGGATATGGTAAAGCCACCAGCACAACCATGTATATTACATCACTATTCACCATTGCCAAGTAATCAGTCCAGATGCCTCTTAGTAGATGAATGGATCAAGAAAATGCATTAGATACACAATGAAATTTTGCTCATCCATTATAAAAAGGATATCATACTATTTATAAAAAAAAGTGGTAAGACTTGGAAAATTATGTTAAGGGAAGTAACTCAGGCCTACAGAGAAAAAGAACATATACTTCCCCTTATATGGGAAGGTAGATTTCTCTTTCAAACTTGTAAGTAAATATATAGGGTGGTATATAAACATGTATGAACTGAAATACCATAAATTCAAGGGATATCTCAACTAGTATAATTCCCTGGAAAGGCAAAATCAAAGTTCAGCAAAAATAAAACACCAGGAAGGGAGTATTCAGAAAGGATAGGGTCAGTTCAAGGGGAAAGGGGTAGATGAATGGAGAGAAGAAGAGAGAGGGAGAACACAGTCAAGAATTCAATGTATATCCTAAAAAAAAGAGTGAAGGGAGGAGTGGGTAAGGGAGAGATGGGTGAGAATGTTGAAAGGGGTGACATTGATTGAGATATATTCATGAACTGTTTTATTAAATGGCAACTCCTTTGTACAACTAAGGAAAATGAAAAATGAAAGGAAAAAATAAAATTTTAAGTGATAAGTAAATCATCATATAATATAATTTTCACATATAATGATATACAATTTATATCTGTCAATATATAGTACAAATTTTATATATGTACACATTTTAGAATGATTAAGTCAATTAACATCACCTCACATAATTATTTTTTCTATAAACATTTAAAATCTACTCTTAGCCATTCAAAACAAACATTACATTATCCAAGCTGCACAATAAAGCTCAAAAACTTACTCTTCTTTCCAAATCCATATTGTATATCCTTGGATTCTTTTCTCCATTTTCACCACTTTCCCCATGCCAGCCTTTAGAGAATACCACTCTACACTTTACTTCTAGAGTTTTGATTTTTTTTAGATTTTATGTACACATGATATGATGAGGTATTTGTCATTCTGTGCTTGAATTACTTCACTTAGCTTAATGACCTTTGTCATGATGTTCTAATCACTACTTTTAATAATTCCTCACCAATTGGTCTACTCACTAATAAAATTACTTGTATAAATTTATTTTTCAGGAAAATTCATCTGGATGGCATTTTTTTCTACCTCGGTTTTAAAATTGCACAATCTGTTTTTCAGGCTTTATGATTCTGCTGTATGCTGAGTCTTCACTTACCCTGTCAATTATACAGTTGAGATTTAGTTTTCCATTTATGTTTTAATGGCCTTTAAGTTTCTCATAAGTGTGGGGATATTTGTGTTTATCTTGATATTTCCAAGATCTCTCAGCATCAGTCCTGGCATGCAGTAAGTGCTCAATAAATGTTTGATAGTGCAATTTTCATTCATTCTATCAATTGAAGTTTGGTACATTTCTAGGTTGTACAAAATCAATTTTTTTGTTTGGCTGTGTGGTACTTTAAGAAATCAATAAACATAAACATAAAATTAGTTTAAATTTTTCCTTCTGAATCATTCATAGATTGTGTAGGACATTTGATCCCATGAGAAACTGAACAAATCATTTACTCTAAAGGGCAAAGTGAATACTTGTATAAGTGGTATTTTTAAGAGCTAGGAAATTTTGAAGCAAACTCTTTCATCTTACTTTTACAGAACTAGGAAATAATTTTGGTTGAAAGTGACTATAGAACTGAACGTGGCAAATCTTAAATGTTGTAGTTGAGTTTTCTGATAAGTAATATCTCATTTTATCTGATTTAAAAGACCATAGCAAAGAAAAAGTATCGGATTGATTAACAGAAATTATCTCATTTTTCTCTGTGACTATTTTAGTTGTTTGTGAAGAAAATCATCTCAATTAACTGTCATCATCAAGCACATTCTCACAGAGTGTACAATTACTTGGTGTCTGACATATTGAACTAAAATAAAAGGTAGAAATTGGCTTTCCAGGGTGTTTAATATATATATCATATAAGTACAGCTCTTCTTTCTATTTTTGTTTATATTGTCATGCTTATTTGAAATATATTTTCAAAGAGCTTCCTCATGATCCTTTGTATTTCTTTGGTATCTGTTGTGCTATTTCCTTTCCCACTTGTAACTTTATTGATCTGAATCTCTTTTCTCTTTACTGCTTCTCTCTGTGTACTAGTTTGAAGTTTGGTTTTATTCTTGTTTTACAAGAAGTTTGTCTTCCATCATAAGGTTATTTGAGTCCTTTCTGTTATGTCCCATGTAGTCATTTGTAACTTACAAACTTTCTTCTCAACTTTGCTTTGGTTGTATATCAGATTCTGATAGGATGTACTTTCATTTTCATTTAACTTCATTGTTTTCCTGAAACTTTTGATTTTCCCTTTCTTTCTTCAATGACTATGATTATTTTACAGTGTATTGTTCAGTAAACATGTGTTTGAATATTCTCTGCTGTATTTTTTGATACCTACTTTTATTCTATTATGGTAGATAGAATACAAAGGGTTATTTCAATTTTCTTGTATTTTCTCAGACGTACTGTGTGACAGTTATTCTTCTAATGAAGAGTTGTGTCTTGTTTCTAGTTATTGTTGTTATTTTGGTACATGCTTCTTTCCTCTCTGCGCTTTGCTAATTTATTCACTAATACAGTTTATTCCTTCCTGTATTTTTCTGTTTTTCATTATCTTCTTCTGAGGCTGGGATTCCTTTAAGTATCTTTTGCAATTCTGCTTCAGTGATCATGAATTCCTTTAGCTTTCATTTATCATGCATACTTTTTATTTCTCCATCAATTTTGAAGGAGAGCTTCACTAGGTACAATAGTTTACAATGGCAATTATTGTCCTCCAGGACTTGAATTATATCTTTCCATGTCCTCCTTGCACTTAGTGCCTGCATTGAGAACTCTGCTGTTATTCTAACAGCCTGACATTGTAGGTCACTTGACGCATCTCACTGGCTGCTTTCAATGCTCTTTATTAATTCTGTACCTTTAGTGTTTTGACTATAATATGTCTAGGGGTTGTTTCTTTTTTGGTCTTATCTGTCTGGAGTTTTGTATTCCTTGGTCACACAAGATATTCTTTCTTAAACTTGAGAATGTTTTCTGTCACAATTTTGTTGAATAGGTCCAATGGCTTTCATTTTCATTTCTTCTTCCTTGTTTATCCCTCTTATATGCAGATTTAAACTTTTGACAGAGACCTCTTGTTCTCTTACACGTGTTTTGTTCAGTATTTTTGACTTATCTAGCACCTCTATTTTACCTTCAACCTCTGATACCATGTTTTCAACTTCTTCTATTCTATTATCCTTTTTTAGCATTGATATCATCATTCCTAGGAGTTTGATTTGATTCTTTTCATTATTTCTATTTATTTTTTAATTCCTCTCTCATATCCTACATTGCCTTTTCATTGTTTATTTAGCTGTTTATATTCTCCTATTCTTCATTTGATTACTCATATTGCATATCCACTTATCTTGGAATTCACTTGGTTATTTTAAGTATTTATTCTTTATTTCATTGACAATTCTTACCATTGTTTTATTGATTTCATTTTTTCAGCTTTCTTCGTCTTCATTCTTACTTTAAGTTATTCATTGTGGAATGACTGGTTTTTGAGGGTGACACTTGTTCTTGTTTATTTACTAATTTTATGATATTTTTCTGAAATTTATGCATCTGGATTCATATGTTTGTGGAGATTTCAGTGTCCTGGAGACTCTCAATTGGTGATTTCTTGAAGCTTCATTGAGCTGAAGTGATGGCTGACTTTGGTATATGCACTGTGATGGGGGATCTTGGTTGACCACTAGTTGATATCAATGCTCAAGTGCATCTTTTTTCTCTGACATTGTGTAACCTTTGTTTCAAAGATAGTAAGCTAGCCGGGCGTTGGTGGCTCACGCCTGTAATCCTAGCTACTCAGGAGGCTGAGATCTGAGGATCGAGGTTCAAAGCCAGCCCGGGCAGGAAAGACCGTGAGACTCCTATCTCCAATAAACCACCAGAAAACCAGAAGTGGCGCTGTAGCTCAAGTGGTAGAGCGCTCGCCTTGAGCTGAAGAGCTGAGCCCAGGCCCAGAGTTCAAGCCCCACGACCAACAAAAAAAAAAAAAAACAAAGATAGTAAGCTTCAGTTTTGTGATTGTGTTAGGTTCTAAAGAAGAGGGGTCAGTGCTTCTGTTCTGATACTCTTAGATGGATATAAGGTCTAAGGTGTATCTTTTGTTCTGGGAAGAAATTCCTTAACCAGGGGGTTAATAAGTAAAAGGTCAACCAAATAAACCCTGTTGGAGCAATTCTGGCATTTGATTATATAGGATGAGAAGTGGGAACATTAAGCTTCATAGAAGAGATTAATTAATGAGAAGGTAGAGTGAGTTCAATAAGCAGAAGGGAAAGAAAAAGTTGTATTGGGTTAGAATACAATGGGGGTGAAACTAGGAGGGATAAATATATATGTACACACACACACACACACAAATAAGTATGAAGCAGGAAGCCCTAGTGATTTCATAGGAGGAAAGAATGAAAGAAAAAAGTGAGAGAAAAGATGCAAAATGAGGGAAAGAAATAGGTAAATAATGTAATAAAAAAAGAAGCAAAGAACAAAAACCAATAAAACTAATTGAAATAATAACCAATAAAAGATGATGACTAGTAGTATAGTTACAAGGTAAGTGTTAAGTGCTGAGGGAAATTAAGAGGTGGTGGAACAGGAATAAGGCAGATTATTAGTAAGAGGTAAGTTTCGCTTGTAAGTGTATTGAGGATATTCAATGGGAGGAGCTATGGGAAAGAGATGAAAACTAGGATTTGAAAGAGAAGACTTCATGAAAGGTAATGTAGTTTAGATTTTATGAGTTATTATGGAGTTTCAGTTTTAAAAGAGAGGGAGAAAAAGCACAATTAAACAGGAGATGGTAATTGGTTTATGGTAGAAAGGGAAATTGGAATTCTGGTAATTCTTTCATGTCCATATATGTATATTTGCACACAAACTTCTCTGCCCGTCACAGTGGTTTTAGGCCAAGTGTGACGTATTTGTTTCCATTAGGAAAGCTTAAGTGCTTTAGCATTTAAGCTAATGGTTCATAGCTAACTGAGGTCTCTCTCTATTATTTGGTTTAACTGAGAGTCTCTAGGCGGTGTAGCCAGGTTTGGTGCAGCTGCTTCTATTGAATGGCAGACTGTGCCATGCTTTCTTATCTGTTGTAGCTTGGAGGTATATCCCCAGTTTGCAGTAGGATTAGGGGGCTCCCTGGAACTTCTTGTGGTGAGACGACCATCAAAAGTCACCTTGGGGACTCTGTTCTCTGACTCAGTGGCTCTGTTCTCTGATTATACTGTCCTCAGTGCCATCTCCACAGGCTTTTATAGCCTCTGGCTTCCTGGCTGAGGTGTGGCTTCTTGCTAATTAAACTTTTGTTGTTTCCTGCTTGCAGTTTGCCCTTTCTTCCAGTGCCTCTTATAACTGAATTATACCCAAGTTCTGTGAAGAAGTGTCCCATGTTCCAGCCAATTGTGAATACTTTTGGTTCCTGGGCTCCCAGAGAGGCCTTCTCAGGATGGCAACATCTACCACTTCCAGGACATGGGGGAGACACAAGATCCCGTTTCCCATCCTTGTCTCCACCCACAGTTCAGCTGCTGTCAGTGGATCAGCCCCACTTTCCAGGTCCTGGCGATGGCAGTAACTTTCAGGTTTCTGTTTTCTCCTGCCACCGAGTTGGGTGATCCCTTTTGGATCATCTGATTTTTACCTGTTGACTTCCTGCTTACCATTCTCAGTGGGAAGAGCCTGGTTCCAATTCTAATTTATTACTATTTCTTTTGCTTTGATTGTTTCTCTGTGATGTTTTGGGTCTCCACTCAGTTCTTGTAATTTCTCCTATCTTCCCCTGTTATGAGTCCATTGCTTTTGTATCACAGAGCAAATACATTTGATGCTTTCAGTTCATCATCTTCTCCTGCCTCCTCAAACACTGTTTGAAGATGTTTCCATTGATTACATCCCATTACCTTTGTGACAGTTGGTTTACTTATTTATTCATATCGTCCTTTGTCATGGGCATCAGAATATACATTTGTAAACAAAATGAGACTATAAAGTATATAAAAGGGAACAGAAATAAAAGAAACAATGAAGGCATGAAGAATATTGAGGGCAGAAGAATTAACACTAAATTGTTATCAACTTTAAGATAAGTCTTCTCAAAAATTTTTAAACATTTTAGCATATGTTAGAACTCATGAAACAAAAGCAGCCATGGAAAAGCAAGGAGAAAGATGACTCCATAGAAAAGAGTATTGACAAAGCTCTTCACACGAAGTTGGGCTGAATGTGCCAGTGCTGGAAACAATCAGGAGGAATTTAACAACAGATATCAAATGAGTTATCCAAATGTCCCACAAGTAGTTATATAGACTTAAGTCTTAAACTCAGACTTTTCTGACTCCACAATCTGTGTTTCTTTAAGGAAAGTTCTACAGACCTAAAACGAATAAGTATATTCTTTGTGTCTTAACCAAGGTTTGGGTAAGAATTGTTCAGATACAAATTACCATTTTGATTTTTTTTTGTCGGTCATGGGGCCTGAACTCTGGGCCTGGGAGCTGTCCTTCAGCTCTTCAGCTCAAGGATAGCATTCTACCACTTGAACCACAGCGCCACTTCTGGCTTTTTCTGATTTATGTGGTGCTGTGGAATCGAACCCAGGGTCTCATGCATGCAAGGCAAGCGCTCTACTACTAAGCCACCTTCCCAGCCCTACCATTTTGCTTTGTATATTACCCAACTTTCAGAGATCCTACTCCTTTTATTTAATTTCTTCCCTCTACTACCCTTTTCCAAAATACTTGCATATCAGAGCATTTATGTTGGCAGTGAAAGTAATCCCCAAATAAGAAAAAAAGTAAAGCCAATAAATAATGTAAGGAGCTAAATTTTCCTATTTTTTCCTAGCTATGAGAAAGAGGATGCCAAATTATAATATAAACTCCAAATATGAAAACATCAATAATAGTCCATTATGCCTACACAACACTTTGCAATAAATGTTTTTCATTCTTCAAATGACCTAAATAAGCAGATCAGACAAAAACAAAACTCATTTCATTCACAGTTTTCCTACAAAAGAAAAGTTTGCAATGCAGCTTGTAAAAAGAGAATGTTTTTGCCCAAGGTTACAAGCTACTGAGAATCACAACTAGACTATATTCCAGAATCTTGGCTCTGAAGTCTACATCCTTTCTTCTCTACCTGCGAGGTGTCTTTCTTCATATGGTGGAAGAAGAGCAATGATCTTAAGCACAAAAGAAAACTTTATGCCAGAGGACAAAACCTGTACACAAGTATCATTGATTTGAGGGGACAATGGGAAACTTAAGAACTTCCAAGTTCTTTATGAGCACAAATTGTAGAGAGCTGCGTGCAGCCGCACCTGGATGATGGCACCGGCTTCCGCCTTCCCGATGGAGAGTGCTCTCTGTGGTAAACAACTCCTTATGTGGCTAAGGCAAAGAATCCGGCTTGCTTCTGCGCACCTGAACCTATTGGTGGTTCCCACGTGGCATATCAGGGTTGGCTACCCAGCGGGTACTTAAGGCTGTGGGGAATTCTCCCCGGGGTTGGGGTCAGAAGATTGCTCAAAGGTCCTGAATAAACTGCAGAGAGAAGAGTTCGGTGTCGTGTCTTCCTTGGTGGTCGAGGCGGTAGCGACAACAAATTAGTAAGGCTAATGAGAACTTCTTTATATAGTCTTTAGTTCCTTATATGTTTCATATGATAGTGTTAAGAAATAACAAAATGCTGAAACAAGGACACAGAACAACCCATTGCAATAATGATACTCACAGACACCATGTTGGAAATTGACCTTACAACTTCAGGGGCAGGGGTAGGGAGGGGAAGAAGTGGGAGAGGTAGGGGAGGAAAGGAATAGTAGGAGAAAAACAAAGGAGGGGCTAATAAAGCTTGACAGGAAATGTACTAATTTCCTTACTCATGTAACTGTAACCCCTTTGTACAGCATCTTTACAATAAAGTAAACAATAAAAAAGAAATAGAAAACAATTTGCATTTGTTCTTCTGATTGTTTTGACAATCAAAAGCCATAGCAACTTGCCCAGTACTGGTGGTTCATACCTGTAATCCTAACCACTTGGGAGACTGGGATCTGAACATCATGGTTCAAAGCCAGCCTGGGCAGAAACATCTGTGAGACTCTTATCTCTATTTAACCACAAAAAAAGCTGGAAGTGGAGCTGTGGCTCAAGTAGTAGAGCACTAGCCTTGAGCAAAAGCAGCTCAGAGACAGCACCCAGGCCCTTAGTTCAAGCCCAGGACAAGCACATAAAAACATAGCAATTTATCTTTTGGACATTTATGAATATACATGAAAATATTTCAGTAGTTTTTAACTCCTTGTTTTATTTATCCTTTTCATATCTCAATGTTATTATTCATGCAGATTATATGGGTGAGAAAACTGAGAATTCGTGTTAAGCATACATACCTAGACCATCTAGAGGTAATTGCAATGTAAAGGTATTTGTCTGGTGTTTTGGACTCTATTTACCATATTAATGAACTTAAGAAACACTTCTTTATAACTCCCCTCTTCAAATCCTTTTTGCTGCCAACTTCGCTTCTATATAAGTTGGTCCAAATTCTAAATGTGTGTTTGTATTAGTGGTATTTTCTCACACACTTTTTTCTCTTAAAATATTGGCTTGGACAACTAAAAAGTAATAAAATAATCAACTCTGATAACCAAAGATTCATTCTTTATCTAGAATAAAATTTCAGTGGAAAGGTCAGTTTCTAGTGGAACTTCAGGTGTCAGAAATAAGATAAAACTACTTTCCTCAGATATTAATGATGAATAGCTTTGCAGAAAAACTCTAAATCATGACTCAGGCATAGTTGAGACAGAAGGATCAGGTGTTCAAGACCATCCTGGGTTACATAGTGAATCTTTGTCTAAAAAACAAAAACAAAAACCAAATTGCATTTCTGAAATTGAACGTGTTCCTGTAAAAAGAGCAAGGCATTTTCTTAATTGTACACTGACTCCATTTTATTCAATTTTCATCATCATCATCATCATCATCTGAAATCCACTCCCTTCACATTTAGACCCCTGTAGCACATTCCTGACTGATTTCTTTGCCTCTATATCTCCATCTTTGCCTCTATATCTCCATCTCCTGTGTAATTTTTTATCTCAACTCGTGATATACTCAAAATGAAATGCCACAGAAGCCTTAAGTTTCTCCTTTGATAAAAAGCAATGTTTTTAACATAGCGTTTTCAAGATACAGCATGACTTGATGATAACTAGGTCCCCTGTTAGATGGCCTCACAGCATCCTGGATTTCTCCCTCACAACTCCCACTAGGGCTGTAATGATACACGTGCCTGTCCATACATTGTCACTTCTGTTGAGGCTAAGAATGCTGATGCCCGAAAGCACAACCATTAATCATTTCTCTGAAAATGTGTAGCACATGAATTATACCAAGTAGACGGAAATTTGACTTCCATGTTAGAAAATTTCTTCCTTACAATATTAGAAAGTTTTGAAGACTTTTGAACATGAATAAAGTAACATGCATTAAAAAGTTGCACCAATTTCTCCCAGAAAATGACTGAGAGGATTTAGGTCCACATCTGACACTTACTTCCCTGAACACCTCCAGTATATTTTAGATGCTTCCAGGATGAAAGTCCCTAGGAGGGCCATGAAAGTCAGCTGGAAATTTTCATGTTGTCCAGGCTGTTCTGCAAATAACAAAAACCCTCACTTTTGGAGGAAGAAGGTGTGAATTGACAGTAGGTTGTACGAACTGTATTGCCCTAGGCACTAAAAGATGCATAATTTCTGGCATTCAACCCACAAAATGTATTGAGCATCAGCTGAGGCACAGGCCGTGTCTCAGAAAGATTTAGCAGCAATGAAGTTCAGTCCATGCAGAGCCTAGAATATATTTCTAGAGGTTGTCACAACACCTGACTAGTTGGTGAATTTGTATAAACAAGCATTCATAAGTTGTCAATACAAATATAGAGCATGTGTGTGTAAGAATTCATTCTACTCATTTATCTTGAGGAGCTTTATAATGTGGCAAATGGTGTGGTGAATCTTCTCATAGAAGTACAATTAGGAGGGAAGGAAAGAAGGAAAGGAGAGAGGGAGGGAGGGAAGGAGGAGGGAGGGAAGAAAGAATGAAAGAAGGAAGGAAGGGAGGAGGGACGGAGGAAGAAGAAGGAAGGGAGGGAGGGAAGAAGGAAGGAAGGAAGGAAGGAAGGAAGGAAGGAAGGAAGGAAGGAAGGGAGGGAGGGAAGGAGGGAAGGAGGGAGGGAAAAAGGAAGGAAGGAAGGAGGATAGAAAGGAAGGAGGATGGAAAGGATGGAGGATGAAGGGAAAAGGGGAAGGGAAAGGGGGTAGGAAGAGAAGGGGAGTGAGGGAGGAAGAGAAAGAGAGAGAGAGAGAGCAAAACAGCAAGCTAGCAGACTGAATTCAATCCAAAATACTGTTTTATGTTCAAAACTATCTGAGCACAAGCCCCAAAAGCAGTTTTTAAAACTGCATTATTCTTCACTGTCATGCTGTAAGAATATTTTGGCTCTAATAATAGAGTCGTGATTTTCTAAATGAGAGAGAGCAACCATTTTAAGGGATGGCAAATTAACTTGATTTTGAAAAATAAATGGATTTTGTTCCTGAGTAAACTTGGCACCACGATTCAAGCCTTCGTTTTTTTTTTACTTGAAACTCATATTCTAATGCACTAAGCTCTACGTCTGCCCTACTTCAGTTTGTATAGCCAGTGATGTTTCTATATTTTTACTAATATTTTTAAATCATATTTAATTTTCTTGTGAAATACTTTCTTCCCTTCTTTATATTTTGGGACATTTTCAAGTTGAGGCCAATGACATGCGTTGTGGGAGCCTCACTGTTGCTCTCCTGTAGGTATGATATGGGAACACACAGAGTCCTGAGCTCTTTTACTGAAATATGTTCATTGCAATATCTCTGTTCAAAGCGGTCTTCCTGATTCTATGATACATAGCACTAAGAACTGAGTCATAGTACATGCTCATTAGGCACCTGCTAAACATAAGAATTGAGACTTTCATCACTAACACAATTCCCCCAATTCCAGAAATATAGCAGCATGCTAGGGTCTCTAAAGTGAGGTTAGATTCCAGCAAAAACCCAGATCTTTTCAGGAGGCCATGAGGTTTGAAACAAAGACGATCACTGAATGCTGGCCTGAAATCTACACCAAAGCAACACAGACAGGATAGTCAGTGACCATGAAGAAGAAATGGGATTCAAAGTTTAAAGTATCTGCTGTATATTCAACCCATTGCCATCGCATAGGTGGCCTAGATATCACTTCTTCTGATGACAAATTTCTTCATCCACCCATTTATCCACCCATCAATCCATCCATGTATCCAGTAACATGAACTGAGCCTCAGAAATGTGCCAATCTCATGCTTAGTTTGATTGCTAACCTCTTACAAAATGACAACTCATGTCGTATTTTAAGTGATTTTTAAACACAATCCTTTGACTGTCCATCCCTGGAAATAGGTATTCTGTGAATAAATATAACTGTAAAGAAATCTTCAAAACTAACCCCAGGCTCAATTCGTGCCAACCTTAGGAACTTCCTTTCCTCCCAAGCCCTTAAACACACACCTGAGGTATAGATGTTCTTTGTCCTCCTTCTGTTTCAGTCTTGGCAGGTTCCAGGTTGAATCGTGGAATCAGACAAAAAGCATTAGGTTGTCCAAGTGGCCATGCTTGAAACCTTGACTCCATCATTTACTCCTTTCGTGTTTAGATAAATTGAATTTTCCTTCCTTCATTTGTAGACTGGGAATACGAATGACCTCACAGGATTGTTGAGAGTGGTAATTATGAGAATGAGTGTGAAATTGCTGGCATATGGCAAGCAGCTTTATGAAAAGTGCAGGTTACTTATTTGTGCTTTGGTTTGGGAGCAGTACTGGGAAGTGAACTCAGGTCATCACACTTGCTAAGCAAGTACTCTATCACTGAGCCATGACTCCATCCCTTTTGCTTTTAGTTTGTTTTTCATGTACGATCTCCTATTAACTCTGCCTAAGCTGGTCTTACACTGAGATCCTCCTACATTCACATTTTGAGTAACTAGGGTAATAGATGTGTACTGCCACAGTCAGCTTGTTTTTGAGATAGGGTCTTGAAAATATTTTCCCAGGCTAACCTCAAACTGTAGTCCTCCCATCACCATTATCCAACAGGATGGCATTATAGACATGTTTTGCCACACTTGTCCTTATTACCTTGATTTTTTTCTACCTTCATTTAGGTTTAGCCTTTGTTATATCACCATTATTAGGTCATAAATGACAAACAAAAAACTGAAAATAATGCATGTAACTTAATTGTTTGGATAGAATTACACGTGAAAAACTATCACTAAAGCTTAAAGCTTGACCTAAAGCTACCAACATACCCAACACCTTCAAAAGTTAGTTTCACCTTTTTTATTTACTTATTATTATTTTAAGTTGTTTAAATACACACTTAAGACATATCCTTCTGGAAGAGTTTTAACTGTATAGTACAGAACTGTCTACCATGGTTGTATGACATGATTTTCTAGGATGCATGTTCATCTTGTAGCAAACTCTCTTCCACTAGTGCTGCCAATTTCTGCCGCTACACCTCTAGTCTCAGGCAACACCATTCTATTTGCTCCTATGAGTTTTACTATTTTAGACTCCACATATGAGTGAGATTATGAAGTACATGTCCTTTATCTGGCTTATTTCATTTACTAATATCATCCATCTTCCTATTAGTGTTCTACATGGTAGAATTTCTTTCTTCTATGGCAGATAATACTCAATCATGTGCATATAACACTCCTTCTTTAATCATCTGTTACTAGATATTCAGGTTGCTTCCATAACTTGGCTAATTGCAAATTATGCCACCATGAGGACAGGGTTACAGATGTCTCTTGAAATCTAGATTTCAAATCTTTCGAGTATGTAGCCAGAAGGGGGATTGTTGTTTTTTACAGTTGTTCTAGTTTGTTTTTTAGTAATAGCTATATTGTTTTCCATAGTGCCTACACCAACATATATCCACCTATGGTGAATGAGTGTCCCCAGTGTTTCTCCATATTCTTGCTATCACTAGCTTTCATTTCTTCGTAGATGCCTCACTAACAGTGATGAGGTGATATCTCATGTTGATTTGTTTCACCATGGTAATTAGTGATGTTGAACTCCTTTCCACTTACCCATTTTTAATCAGATTTTTTTACCATTGGATATCTTATATGTTTTAGATATTAACCCTTTACCAGACATATTGTTAAACACTATGTTCTCCCATTCTACAGCTCACTTTTTCATTTCCTGGATTATTTCCTTTGCTATGCAGAGCCTGCTACTTTGTTATAATGATATTCATTTATTTTTTCTTTCACTGCTTGAGCTACTATATCTATCTTGAATCTTCAGTTGATGTGTTATTTGAACTAACGGGTATTTTTTGTTGTTGTTTTTGAAAACAGAACAATAATAGTAAATGCCTCCTAAACTTTAATCAGGTTGATTTTTATAAAATGGAACAATTGAGTTCAGTGTAGATTGATTGAATCTTTGCGATGTGTCAAGAAATACGATGACCGATGTCCAGATGTCAAAAAAGAGATAGACAGATGCGAATGCATGAGTAAAAGAGGGGAGAGGCTGATCTGCAGAATGATTTCTAGTGGGAGAGAAAAGACATGTCACCCCCTCACCCTTGCCCAGCTCATCAGTGGACGGTTAGTAGTCAACTGCTTAGGTGCCATTTGTTTACTCTCATTCAAAATGTCATCCATCTGAGGAAAGCCCTGGCTTCCCAAGTCCCCTGAGAGTACTTCTAGAAGATGGAGAGAGTGAGGAGCCTGATGAATGAAGGGCAGAGGGGATGCAGCATTTAAGCTCAAGGATCTAAGGCCAAGTTGCTCTTATCCGTGCTTTTCCAGGGAAAGACTGTAAACTCATTGTCGGGAGATCTGCACTTCTGGATGAAATGATTCCTTACATGAGGACTGAGAACGTGACCCTCCATTCTAGAAACCGTAGACTCCCCCTCCTCACGTCGAGTACTGAACTAACAGTCACATTCAGAATCCACGGGTTTCCCAGGGTCAGCCTTCTTGGACATTCTCCTGGGAACAAAGCCAGACAGAGACACAGGGTCCAAGCAGCTTGAGACGTTCTGCCAGCTGCTGCTGGTGCTGGTCGCCTGCCAGTCTCATTGGCAGAGTGTGCTGCCAGCAGGCAGCTGTCCTCAGCCACATCTACGAAAAGCAACCCTGAAAGCAGCTGCCTCAGTGTCTCCCAGTAACATCCAGCTTACACACACATCATTAACCTCACCTGTCAGCAGGGAGGAAGCACACTTACTTTAGAAACTCAGTTTCATTGAGCAATCTCCATTTTCCTAGGCCTAGTCTGACTCTTGAGGAGGGTTCAGCCACATGCAAACTAGTGGCTCTTGCTCTCAGGAAAGCTTTAGTCAAGTGTGGAACACAGATTCATATACAGAACCTGACTCTTAGTGGCAGCTAAGAGAAGTCTGATTTACAAACACACTGAAGTTGGCTATCTCTAAATTGCAGCCAAATGAAATATATATATACAAGTGTATGTATGTATGTATGTATATATATTTATAATGCACACAAGTATGTATATATACATGTATGTGTATATATATATATATATGAGACATGTTCTCAATTACAATGGAACACACATGGAATAGAAGAGATAGTTTGTATTGATCATAATAACAAGTTAACAAGGAAAAGAGACTGCAGAAGTACTAGGCAGAGAAGCCAGGTCTACAGGCAGAGTAGACAGCAGGGTGAGACAGAGGCAGGAGGGCTGAATTACACACAGTCTAGTGCAGCTGAACAGTGGGAGAGATGAGGCTAGTAGGAAGACAGATGAAAGCCAATTATGAGTTATGGAGAATTTTGAGGCTCTGCTAAAAAGTTTGGGTGAAGTTTTTGTTGTTGTTGTTTTGGAAGAGGTTTGGGGGTTGTTTTTTTCATTTTCTGGTTTTGTTTGTTGCTGGTCCTGAGGCTAGAACTCAGGGCCTCTTTGTGCTCAAGGCTACCATGAGATACTATGCCCCTTCTAGCTTTTTTCTGAGTAGTTTATTAGAGATAAGAGTCTCATAAGGACTTTTCTACCCTGGCCATCTTTGAACCATAATACTCAGTTCTCAGCCTCCTGAGGAGCTAGGATTAAGGTGTGAACCACTGATGCCTGGTGCTTTTTTCTTTTTCTTTTCAAGCAATTCACAGTTGCCAATTCTTTATATTCCCACAGCTGTGTTAAAAGAGACAAAGAAGTGGCTGACTGGGGAGGAGACATTCTTTTTTTTTTTAATTTTATTTTATTTTATTTGTGAACATACTGTACAGAGGGGTTACAATTGCATGGGCAGGATAAAGCGTACATTTCTTACCAAGCATTGCAGCCTCCTCCTTTGTTTACCCTTCCCATCCCTTCCCAGCCTCCCCCCTCCCCCCCATCCCAATCCTTCTCCTTCCCCCCTCCCTGCCACCCCCTTCCCCCCCCCCTGCACCGACGTTGTAAAGCTCGTTTTGGACATGACAACTTGTACTTCTCATTGTTGCATCAGATCCACCTGTATCCTTAAACAACTGGTTTTTCCCCATCTGGGAGGAGACATTCTTAGAAGAGAGCCATGAAAGAACCCACTGGAAGGCAAGCAGCTAGGAAAGGGGTAGACTCTATAAGTCCTTCCCCAGAACCCTAACGAGCAAGGTGGCTGGGGATCCCTGCTCTTGGACAAGCCCAACCCCTGCGACGTTCTCTTCCAGATTCGTCCAGGTTCTCATCTGAGCTGCCCGGTCATCCCAGGGTCCTGCAGAGAACTCAGAGGAGCCTGGAGAGAGGGGGCACCACTTTGCTGATTCTGTCCCCTCATCTGCTGCACAAATATTTGTGGAGTTCACCCCAATGATTAAATCCTTTCCACAAAGGGAAAGGACTTTACCATCCTCTTTATTAGTTATTGGATTTTCCATTTCTCAACCTGAGGGTGGAGAAGAAGAGGCAGTAAAGGCAAACAGTTTGAAATTGATTGTTTGCTTCTCTCCGGGGGTAATTTCCTGGCAACTGATAAAATACACAAGGCTACGAGCAGCCGTCAGGGACTGATTGTAAAACCTTTTCCTTGGTATTTTTAGATTTAAAAAAAAGAAAATCTCTTCAGACCCAATCGCCTTATTTTTAAAATGAGGATACTACCACAAATCTCTCAAAGCATCTAGAAGCTGATTCACAACCAACCATATGGCAACAGAGCATTGTGCACCCCCTTTTTGGTGTACCCACAGACATCTTGGGGAGGCTTGTACAAGTCTACCATGGGGCCTGGGATGCTGAGCAGTACACAGCCTGCACCCCTGTAGGTGGCAGCCCTGTCTCTAAGCAGGGATGAAAGGTATGAAGGAGATGCCTTGTAAATTGTTAAGTGCTGTCCTTCCTGCTGCCCTGGATATCCAAAGGAATGCCCAGATGCCAACAGCAGCAATGCCTCTAGTCAGAGAAACAACTGAGCCACGAACAGGCTGACCGACCTCGACAATACTGCACCTTCCCACCTCAGGGAACTCTTCCAAGCCAACTGACCTGCAATAGAAAGTGGATTAAGGATCACAGCAAAACAGATCAAATACAACAGCAGATAGTGGTTGTCCTACATACTCTCTCCTACACATGTTGTTTGTAGGTTTGAATAGTGTTCTCATCTCTCTATTATAGATGAGAACATTTCTACCCAGAGACATCTCTGATGCAGGAGTGTGGTTATTAAGGAAGATTAAATAGACAAAAGGAAAGAAAGGACAGAGACCTCAGCAGGTCAGATGAGGCTTTCATCAGCACTGCAGAGGGTCCCCAAGTAACACCAAGAAGAGTGGAAGACCCAAGAAGCACAGAGGAAGGGGGGCCTGGGGTCTAAATGTATTAAGAGTGAGGGATTGTAAAATTGGGCAACTATTGCAGATTGGTCTTAACAAGGCAATGTACACTTTTAGAAATGGTGGGGGCAGAGGAGGAGGTTTTTCCAAGAACTGGCCCCCAGGATTGGGGGTGGGGGGTGGGGGGGAGGAGGAAAATGTCAGTGGGCCATGAAGGCAGCATTGGGTTCTGAGAATTATGAAGATTCCCATCAATGCTGGGTTCTTCTCCGACAGTACAGAAACAATGCCAGGAACAGAGAAAGCATTTATAGTAAGATAGTAAAGGATCTGTTTTAACAAAGAGGAAGTGAAGGCCACTGAGAAGGATGAGCAGCAGTACCTGGAAACTAGTTATCAATTTCAGGGTCTCTGGGCTATTGTTTTATGCTATCCATATTCCCCCCTTTCTTCTTTCCTTTCTGCAATTTGTCAGGTTGTGAATGGCTTGTCTAAGCAGGCAAAACCCTCCCCCGGTATAAAATTAACCCCCAAAAATCAATGGCTTTTCTGTATGCCAATAATGAGAAAAGTGTGGCTGAAATTAGGAAAGCAACTCCATTTGTAATAGCCCCACAAAAAATAAAATACCTAGGAATTAACTAAAGAAGTGAAGGACCTCTATGATGAAAACTTTAAAATCTTGAAAAAGAAAATCAACACAGAACTAAAAAAATGGCAAAGCCTCCCATGCTCCTGGATTAGAAAGATTAACATCGTGAAAATGGCAATGCTTCCCAAGGCTATCTACAAATTCAACGCAATACCTATCAAAATTCCAACCTCATTCTTCAAGGAAATAGAAGAGGCAATCCAAAAATTCATATGGAACA
>NW_012267236.1:15628378-15845586 GCF_000151885.1 Dipodomys ordii
ATGCTTGGTAAGAAATGTACGCATTATCCTGCCCATGCAATTGTAACCCCTCTGTACAGTATGTTCACAAATAAAATAAAATAAAATTTAAAAAAAACCTTCCCCCTGCACAGTAGCTGCAGGATGGTGGGCTAGCCTGAGACTTTGGGACATTTTTCCTCTTTTGTTTCCATCATCAACAGTAAACCAAGGTTCTACACTATGCATGTGATCAGTGGAAGAAAGACCTGGCCCACAGCCTGCTCTCCAAGGGGTTCCACTCTCATCCTTGTCTCAGCAGAGGAGAAATCACAAGAGTTTGAGATTTCCTGTGCAGGTCTTGGGTCTCAATTCTTGGTGAGGGAAGCCTATGCCAATACTCAGGCACCAGAGGTATATTGCACACATCCTTGGTGCTCTACAAACTCCAGAAATCCTGTGAAGAGAGAGAAAATGGGACTAAGATTTGACCTTTGAGAACTTGTATTGCATTAGAGACAATGCAGGAACAAAAGCAAAACAGGATTCAGCTAACAAACCAGAAAAGCATATCCGCTCCCACAGCTCTGTGTCACGGGGTATCTGGAAGGAGAAAATTTTCTTCAAGGCTTTCTGAAGAGTCTCAAGTCCGATCTTAGTGTGATGTCTTAGAAGGGAGATTTTTGAAAGGAAGTGACAGAAGGAAGTGTGTGTCCCCAAATTTCTTCCTTGAATGTGAGGCTGGGATCTGGGTAGGGAAAAGTGGCCTGCTTGCAATGATAGAGGTATTACTTGTAAAAGTTACCTGGAGTGGGAAATAACTAAGATAGGGTGATTGATGGTGATTACCCCCATCACCTATCTTTATTTTCTATTTACTTGTTTATTGGGTTTTTTTATGATGGATATATAAGATTTTTTTACATTGCCTCAGAGCAAAGGGAGCCATGACTAATGTTCTATAACATTTATGCCCCACTTTATGCGTATGTAATTCCCAGCAAGCCAACAATAATAACATCTTCCTTCTCCTGCCTCCAAATTTTGGGGCAAC
This sequence comes from Dipodomys ordii, assembly GCF_000151885.1. Lineage (NCBI taxonomy): Eukaryota > Metazoa > Chordata > Mammalia > Rodentia > Heteromyidae > Dipodomys > Dipodomys ordii. Next base: position 15,629,391 of record NW_012267236.1, read on the forward strand.
AGGCCATACTGAAGGGTTAAAGTAACTCCATTTTTGAGGCAGTGACCATTTGTTGCTTGTTTATCTCAGCTAACAGAGCAACACATGGTGGTAATCCAAACACCTAGTTATTTGCCTTTATAAGCCCTGCAAATCTTTAGCTCAGGGCTCTCCTGCTAGGCTCCGCTGTGTAGGAGTGTAGGATGAGGCCCGAGCTGCAGCCCATTTAAATAAAACCTTGCTTTTGCATTTTGGAACGTCTGACTCTCGTTAGTCTTCTTGGTTGGGGTCCTGTGACATGGGCAATACATATTAGTGGGGGCTCATCCGGAATCCCCCCAAAGGCCCCCAAGATCTCATTCTCCGAAGGTAAAACAGCATTGTCAAATTTGTCTTGTCCTGTGGTTCATCTGTTTGTCTGTTTTACTTTCGTTTTCCTTTGTGAGGACAGCCACTCCGATGGGACTGGAAACCATGGGGAACACTCCATCTATTCCCCTAGACTTACAAAAAGAAACTAAGAAAGAGGAAAAGAAATTGTACCCCCCGATTTTTCAGGAAGATTACTTGGAAGAAGAAATGTTTCCTCCTCCATACTCCCTTTCCCAGATTCCTTCTGCAAAGCCTGAGAATGATCAAGAGGAGGAGGGAACTACAGAACCAGTAGCCGAGCCCTTGGCACCTGCCTAAAGTTTCTGAGGAGCTAGCCAAACCGTCTCGTTGACACCATGCAGCTGTTTTTCCCTTACAAGCAGTAGGTCCTGTGGATGCGGATGGTGGACAGCAATTCCAATACTGGCCATTTTCTACCAGTGATCTATACAACTGGTGCACTCAAAATGCCCCCTTTTCTGAGAAACCCCAGGATTTAATTCGCTTGCTTGACACTATTCTCTTTACTCACCAGCCCACTTGGGATGATTGTAGTTAGCTTTTGCAGGTCCTTTTTACCACCAAAGAGAGAGACCATATCCAAGAGGCAGCCCAGAAACATATCCCTGGCCCCACAGGCACACCCATCACAGATCCTGCCTAGATCGCTGCTTATTTTCCAAGACCCTACCAACATGGGACTACAATACAGCTGAAGGTAGGGAGCGACTCCTCATCTATGGCCAGGCTTTGCTGGCGAGTCTGAAGGCAGCAGCTCGCCGACCTACTAATATGGCCAAAGTTTATTATGTTAGACAGGAGGAAGTGAAAGTCCAGCAGCATATCTTGAGTGGCTCATGGAAGCTTTTAGGCAATATACTCCGTATGATCTTGAGACCCAGGAGTTGGCTCAGATGGTTATGTTTGCCTACATAAATCAAGCTGCACCAGACATAAAGTGAAAGTTGCAGGCTCTAGACAGACTTGGTGAAAAGTCTATTAGGGATCTAGTAGCCATGGCGGAAAAGGTTTACAATGAGAGAGACAGAGGAACAAAGACAGGAAAGGAAGGACAGAGAACATGAAATTGAGCATGAAAAGAGAGACCGGGCCAAGGCTCCACACGCTCTAGAGGGGGTGCTAAAACAACCGCCCAATGCCTGCATGGTCCATTACCAGACCTTGTTACTTAACCCCATGTGGATCAGCTTTTATGTACCCATAGCATTAAACCCAGCTACTCTGCTGCTGGATCTGGATCTGGAAGCACCTTTGCATGACTGTGAGCAGATCCTGGCCCAAGTATATAGACTCAGGCCAGACCTGTTGGACTCACCACTATCGCATGCCGAGCATACCTGGTTCACAGACTGCAGCAGTTTCATTCAAGATGGAAAACGGTACTCGGGCACAGCAGTCACCATGGACACTGAGATAGTGTGGGCAGAAGCACTCCCCCAGGGAACATCTGCACAAAGAACAAAACTAGTGGCACTAACAAAAGCCCTACAGATGGGAAAAGGGAAGAGACTAAGCATTTACACAGACAGCCGGTATGCTTTTGCTACCGTGCATATCCATGGAGCCATTTACCAAGAGAGGGGGCTGCTGACAGCTGAGGGAAAGGCTATTAAAAACAAACAAGAAATTTGAAGCCTCATCTTGGCCTTATGGGAACCAGCAAATATTGCCATTATGCCCTGCCCTGGCCATCAAAAGGGAACTGATTCAATAACCAAAGGAAATAACTTGGCCAATCAGGCAGCTAAGGAGGCGGCCCTCCAGCCCAGAGCAGAAGTACTGACTCTAGTAGACCCAGGGCCACAAGCTTTGCCTCCTGAGCCTCAGTACTCCCAAGAAGACTTGGAGTGGATAAAGAAAATCCCCATGGCCTGTAAACCCCTGGAAAGAGAAGGAAACAAAGACTGGTGGAAAACTGGTGAGGGGAAACTTATCTTGCCACAAAGATTGGGCAAGGGGATTCTTAAGAGAATCCATCAGGTCTCTCACATGGGAACCCGAAGAATGCAGGACTTGCTCTGATACTCAGAAGCAAAATTAGGCAAGGAAATCAACTCATTGAGGACATTGTTAAAAATTGTAAAGCCTGGGGCTGGGAGGGTGGCTCAGTGGTAGAGCGCTTGCCTTGCATACTTGAGGCCCTAATTCCTCAGCACCACATAATCAAAAAGAAAAAAAGCCAGAAGTGGCACTGTGGCCCAAGTGGTAGAGTGTTAGCCTTGAGCTGAAGAGTTGAAGGACAGTGCCCAGGCCCAGAGTTCATGCCCCACAACCAGACCCCCCAAAAAAATTGTAAAGCCTGTCAGCTCACCAATGCCCCCAATCAACCAAAGGAGCTCGCCTCCGTGGAGATAGGCCAGGTGTGTATTGAGAAGTAGACTTCACAGAAATTAAAACTGGAAAATTTGGATATAAATATTTGCTAGTTTTTGTAGACACCTTTTCAGGATGGGTTGAAGTTTACACAACAAAGTATAAGACCATGAACATCGTGGCTAAGAAGATCCTGGAAGAAATCCTACCCAGGTATGGCCTCCCATCCACCATCAGGTCAAACAATGAACCAGCCTTCATCTCAAAAGTAAGTCAGGGAGTAGCTGCAGCACTGGGGATGGATTGGAAATTGCACTGTGCTTATAGACCCCAGAGTTCAGGGCAGGTAGAAAGAATGAATCGGACTCTAAAAGAGACCTTAACTAAATTGGCCTTGGAGACTGGCACAGATTGGGTATCGCTCCTTCCTTTTGTCCTGTGTAGAGTAAGAAATTCACCCTATCAGCTTGGCTTTACTCCTTTTGAAATAATGTATGGACACCCCCCACCCATTATCCCTAACCTCCAGATTGAATTGCTTGCTGATTAGGATGATACTGAATTTCTGTGTAAGCTTGATTATTTACAGCTGGTTCATAAGAGTATGTGGCCTCAACTAAAAGCATTATATGACTCTGCTTCTGTCCCTACCCCTCATCCATTTACAGGGGACTGGGTGCTTGTTCAAAGGCACAACCTGAGATCTCTGGAACCATGGTGGAAGGGACCTTACATGGTGCTACTGGCTACACCCACTGCTCTTAAGGTGGACAGCATTGCCGCTTGGATCCACTGCTCCCACGCCAGACCAGCTGACCCCTTTGCCCTGGAAGACCGTGGGGAAACATGGAAAGTTTCCAAGCATCCTACCCAACCACTCTGCATATGCCTCAAGAAAAGAAAAATGGACTGATTGTTATTGGTATTGTTGCAAGTAAAAGACAACATGGCTAAGGTCAGAGAGGGACTATACTTGTTCAAGATCAACAGCTGTTGGAGTTTAGTTTTGCGCCGGAACCACAAGATTGTGTCTCAGGACCATAAGTCAGGGGGGGGAGGGATGAAGGGTTAAAGTAACTCCATTTTTGAGGCAGTGACCATTTGTTGCTTGTTTATCTCAGCTAGCAGAGCAACACATGGTGGTAATCCAAACACCTGGTTGTTTGCCTTTATAAGCCCTGCAAATCTTTAGCTCAGGGCTCTCCTGCTAGGCTCCGCTGTGTCGGAGTGTAGGATGAGGCCCGAGCTGCAGCCCATTTAAATAAAACCTTGCTTTTGCATTTTGGAACATCTGACTCTCATTGGTCTTCTTGGTGGGGGTCCTGTGACATCACACACAACATTCTTTCATCATGGTGACAGGACTTTCACTGGAACAGGAGAAAGACCAGACACCCAGTTCAAGAACATTCAGTATGGAGAACAGAGCAGGTGTTCAATGACTGATCACAAAATGTATGGCATCAGCTGGAGGCCAGTGGCACATGCCTGTAATCCTAGCTTGTCAGGAGGCTGAGATCTGAGAATCGCAGCTCAAAGCCAGCCTGAGCAGGAAACTCCATGAGAAATTCTGATCTCCAATTAACCACCAGAAAACTGGACGTGGCACTGTGGCTTATATGGTAGAGAGCTCACCTTGAACTGAAGAGTTCAGGGACAGCGCTCAGGCCCAGAGTTCAAGCTCCACCACTGACAAAAAAAAGTTTGACATCAGATTTAGGCATTCCAATTCCCACTACAAGCCAGTGGGGTGCAAACAGGAACATAGTACAGTTTCCTCCTGGTGGCAAGCTTTATAGTTTAAACTTTACTGTACACAGAAGTTTGGTTTTTTTTATTTGCTCTGAATACATATACACAGAAAGGCCAAATAAGTATATTCCAGCCACCAGGGAGACACAAACCACTGCACAAGGAATGAGGGCATGGGGGTCACATTTGTCCAAAACATTGGTGGGAAACCCTTGCTCCAACTGTAACTGCTCTCTCCATCCCAACTATTCCTCACTTTGAATATAACTTTAGGTTTCATAGTGGTCCTCACAGACTAAGTAAGGAAAACAGGTGAGAACTCACTTGGCTTCCACTGTGGTCCATAGCTTCTTGTCTGCTCCCTTAACCTTCCTCCTGGTTCTGGAGCTCCTGTAAGAGTGGGAATCCACCATCTTCCTCAGTCACGGTGCAGCTTTCCACCCAGCACTTCCATTTCTGCATTTGGTGATGGGTTCCTGGCCCCTCCCTCCATCACTGCCCGCCTGCATCCTGTCTCAGCTGCTTCAACATCCTTATGTTCTATATGATGGAGGAGATACCATCTCCTCCAATGGTTTGGCCCTCTACTTTTTTAGCCTCCTCCCCTATCCAAAGCCCCTGTTCATCCAACATAGAGGTCAATCTGACTCCTCTCCCCCTTCATTCTGGACACTTTCACTCCACTTGCACCATATTGTTCTTGCTTACTGATCTTAATATTGTCTAATATCCATCACCTCTGTGCTATGCTATTAGGACCTAAAGGTATTTTTTGGTCTTTTATTTCACTCAGCGTCTCTTCTGCACTCAGCTTAGACACTGTGGCCAACATTTTAGACTTTTCTATCTCTCGCTTCTTCCTAGGAGCATCTTGAGGATCTGGAGAAGTTGAACCATCCTCCTTCCTTCCTCCTGATTCTAGACTATGACTGATGATGGCAGAAAAGTGAGTGGTCCAAACCAAGATATAGCTGAAGAGAAATACGCCAAGTTTCTTATCAGTCTCCTTCAAACTTCAAGATCACAAATAATGAACTCATGACCAGCACCTTATATTGCCTGGTATTCTTTCCATTCCCCATGTCCAATTTACCACCCCCACACTATGCTGAAAGCTCTTTGGCCAGGTCTGTCTATTCTAAGACCTCTAACATTTCTGACATTCCTGCTCTTTGCTGATTATTCTGCTTTTAACTTACTGGGTAAAGAGAAGCAATCAGCATAGATGTTACACAAGCTCCTTCACCACCTCTTCCAAGTTACCTGGATTGGTGCCTACACATTCTGCCTCCCTTCCAGCACTTATCAATAACATTGTTTGAGTTCTTCCTCAGTCATGACTCAATGTGTCAGGCAAATGATGTCACTTCTCTACTCAGAGCTTGACCACTCACTCAGGATTCATTTTTAAGTCAACAATCCTTACTCAGACTTGATCCATCCATCCAGCATGTTCCTCACAGCCTCTGCAGAATCATTTGCCTTTTGTTTCATGGGTCTGCAGGCCCCGTGGCCTCCTGTTATCCCTGGAATGATACAGGCAAGCACTTACCCCTAAAATGCTCTTCTCCTTCATATCCCAGGGATCCTTGTTTCACTTGCTCTAGGTTGCAATTCAAATTATATCAAAGCAGACTTCCCTAACCACTCCATCCTTTATACCACACATTTGACCTTATTTTCTCCATGTCACATAGCATTTGTTGTTATTACCATTATCCCTTTACATTTGGGTATGAACTCTTTAAAAATCAGACTTGATTGTTTTTGTTCACTACTGTTGACAAAGTGTTTAGAATACTGTCTGGCATTTGTAGGTGCTTGAGGAACATCTTTTGAACTAATAAGCTAATCAGCTTTATAATTTGAGCTTTCATGTATAATTTTGTTCTAATCTAGAGCATCGTTCCTAAAAATAAAGCCTAAAAGCCACTGTTCTAGTTTACAGGATCTGTTGCTTGGACAAATTTAGTCCATCCTTTCAAAACATTTTGAAATAATAGCTCTATTTTAGGAATGCTAGGCTCTGATCTTGGCAGTGACAGGATTAAATCCTGAAGAGAGGCCCTGATTTCAGGAGTACGCAACTGTTTCTCTCTCTTGTAGCATTTCAAGTTTTAAATGATCAATTTCTTCAGCACATTCTGAAATTCCCCACAATGCGGCTGAGATGCAATGATATGGGGCTCCCCCAGTAGCATTACCAATGTGACAAGATTACCAATCATCATGATGAACCTACAGAATCAGGGGCCTGCAATGAATGGTCCTGGGGCTGGTGCCCATTTGTAAAGCACTGTCAATGTCATCTCTCTGGCTGATCATTGTAAAGTCAGACTGACTGCCCTGGGGTGATTCATCCAGAGCCAAGGGAAAGCTGCTCTGAGATGATAAAGCCAGAGAAAAGCATTGGCCATTTGCAGGGCCTTGTTTTCTTTATTTGAATGGTCCTCTAGTTCTGACTTTCAAACTCACTCATTCCTACCCACCAGCATGTACACTGCATAGACCAAGAAACCTAGTGGGTCTTAGTCACTGCTGCCTTACAAGTTATTAAATGGTGCCAAAGTCAGCCCCCCCCAAATCAGTTTGGGTCCAAATAAATAAATAGATCAGATATTTCTGCAAATACTTATTGGTTAGCTACTTATGTCAGACACAGGATGGAGTCTGATATTCAAGTCAAAGATACCAAATCTGTAGGTTCCATAATGGATCCAAAATGATTTTAGAAATGCCCATTCCTCAGATCACATATCCACTGCACTTTTGCTAAAAGGAAGGATTCTATTAGTAATGATCTCAAATGGGGAAAAGTTCCCTTCAGAATTCGGATGGCACTAACAAGGTGCAGTGTTCTCATGATTGTACTCAAAGTTTCCATCAGGGCTTGAAGTTCTGAAGGAAGTAAATGAGGAAAAAAGAGACAAGTAAGGTGATTGTAGGTAATATGATTTTCTCCGGGTAAAAATGAAAAGCCATTTGCCAATTTGTGTTTAAATCACTAACATATTTTAGCAACCTGGTTATAGAAATCAGTCTACAAAATTAGGAAGGAGAGAAGTGGAGGAGAGTGAGAGTGAGCAAGTGAAGGAGGGGATCAATCTGTTTAAAATACTGTGTAGGAATGTGTGAAAAGCCACAGCATAACCCCACTGAATAATCATTATATACTTTAAAATAAATGACAGGGTTTAAAAAATAGGTCCTGTTGGTGATGAGGACACTAGTGAGAAGAGAGAGGATGAATTCAAAGCATGAAGGGCAGTGAGTGTGGTCCAAATAGTTTATGTACATATGCAAAAATGGAAGGGTGAGAGTTGTTGAGAATGATTTATGGAAGCCGGATGGAGGATAGGGGAGAGTTACAGGGTACACATAGAATTAAGGTATGTTATGTGCATATACGGACATGTCAAAATGAAATCCTCTTCTGCAATAAAGCTATGATAATGAAACATTTTTAAGCCAAATTTCTACAGACAAATTTTAATCTTTTATAGAAGCATACTTTTATAATAGTCACAGCAACAAAGAAAACTTTGACAATATCTAGGAATAACCAAACTAAACATGAAAAATCATGATGGAGAGTGTCTTCAACTGTTACTGAAAGACTATCGAAGAAAGCAGCAATAAACAATACAAATCGGTGTTATTGACTTTTCATTTCCCCCCCAAAAAAATGTATATGCTAGGATTCAATACACTTGCAGTGAAAATCCAGACAGGTTCTGGGTAGAATTCAAAAAATTGACTCTTGAAAATGGAAACAAAGGGTTATATCCAAGACACTCCCAGAGGAAAACAAATTCAAATTAGATAATTTTTATTTCCAGAAAGACATTTTTCTGTGGTACTAGAGTTTGAACTCAGGACCTTTCATTTACTTGGTGGTCACTAAACTGCTGAACCATACCTTCAGCCTTTCTTTTTCCTCATTTTTGTTTGTGCCTGTCCTGAGGATTGAACTCAAAGCTTGGGTGCTTTCCCCGAACAATTGTACTCAAGGCTTTTTGGTTGTTAGTTGGAGATAAGAGTCTTATGGACTTTCCTGTCCCAGCTGGCTTTGAACTTCAAACCTCGGATCTCACTTTTCTGAGTAGCTACGATTACAGGTATGGGCCACTGACTCCTGACTTTGATCATGATTTTTATGACAGGATCTATTTTAGGCTTCCCGTTGTTGTTGGATGATAAGCTGTTCCATAGCAGTTTCCCTCCATTGAGACAGTCTCGTGGACTTCCTTCCCAGGCTGGCATAATCCTCCCAACATTGGCCTCCCATGGAGGTACTGCACATGGTACCATTGCTATGAGTTCAGACGGTATCTCACAAGTTATTCAGCTTCAGCTGGTTTCAAACCACGATCTTCCTATTCTTAGCCTCCCAAAGTATTGAGGGTTACAGATGTGAGTCACTGGCACTCAGCATCAAAACTTAGTTTTTAGAACTAAAAAAAGAGCTATAGGAATTAAGAAAAATGTTAGTTCAGAATTATAATTAAATGTCACATTTGGTTCATGATAAAGTTAAATTCCTAATTGTAAAAGATTCAGAAGAGTGTTAGAGAATTTTATTATGATCTTCAGAATCTTTAAAAACAAAAGCATACAAAATTCAAAGGAAAATATTGAATATGTAACTTAAATTGAAAATCTAAAATTTCCATTCATCAAATGACACCATACAAATGTCATAAATCAAGTGTCATGGTAGGAGATAAAACTGAGAGAGTTTAATAGCTTGCATAAAATAACCTCCACAAATTAATACAAAATTGCTTTATTGCCAAGGGTCAATGGCTCATGCCTATAATCCTAGCTACTCAGGATTCTGAGATCTAAGGATTGTGTTTCAAAGGCAGCCAGGGCAGGAAAGTTGGTGAGACTCCTATTACTAATAAATGACCAAAAAGCCAGAAGTAGAGGTACAACTAAAGTGGTAGAGCATCAGCATGGAGCCAAAAAGCTAAAGTACAATGCCCAGACCCTGAGTTCATGCCCCAGTATCAGCACACACAGAAACGTATTTTATAAATAATAAAGGGCATAATCAGATATTTCTCAGTGGGGAAAAACACTAGCCCATAAGAATGTGAACTGACATTCAGTCTCTTTATAAATTAGCTGAAGGAAATTAAAATCATTTCAAATGTAGCTGGCTTACAAAGTCAAAAAGTTGTTTGTAATAAAAGCAGAATAATTTGAATAATAAAACAAATAAAATAATATTGAATTTAAAACCCACAGTATAAAAGAATCCATACTGTTATAAATTAATGATTAAATAAATCAATAAGTAAGTAGAAAGATAGCATTTCTCTGCTGAAGGATTCCAAATGAATCAAGTAACTACCTCTGGGAGATGATGTACTGCCTGTCATTCCTTAAGTGTGTGTTATGCACAGTAGCTTCATTCCCCGGTACCCAAGTGTGGAAACAGAAGTAAAGCCCTTTTGTCACAGAGGCAAACATGACAAACACTCCACCAAACAGATGATCAAAGTCAAGCTCCACAGTCATAGATCTTGTGGCTAGCGATCACTCCCTGTGAATGATGAAATGGCTCTTTATCTCTGCGATCTTCCTGCCAAACCCTTACCGACATAGTCCAGTCAGAACCATCAACTTCTGATTGAGGGCCATCCTAGAAATGAAACTAACCAGCATTTATGAAAATTGCCAAGGTCTGAAGAGTACAATTTACAGGCCAAATCTAGCCTGCCATCTGTTTCTGTGAATAAAATTTCATTTGCATACTATCTATGACTGCAGTTGCTCTGCTATGGCCCAGTAGAGCAGCTATGACAGAGGTTATATGCTTACAAAAAGCCAACAGCATGTACAATCAGGTTCACTATGGAGCAATTTTTTATTTTTATTTTTAAGTAGCTGTATAAAGGATTTTCCCTACAACAAAGTAGTTTATAATATACCTTGGTCAATGTTATTGATTCTGTTCATCTTCAAATTTATCAAGGACATGGTTGCCATTTCTTCAACTTCTTCTTCTGTTTCTGACTCCAACTTCAGAGAATTTCATGCTTTTCATGGGTCATCTGGTTAGACTGAGGCCCCTTGAGTACTCTAGCATCATCTTCCTATTTTAAGGATAAAGTCTTACTTCTATCTGTAAAATCTCTTCCCCTGTGTGACAGGCTGAGTAGATTTGTGTAGGAATATCTTGGTGGTCACCCTGTCTTCTTTACAAGACTAGCACTCACTAGGGACAAAGATGGTAGGTCTACCAGGAAAGCTCCTACTTTTCTATGAAAGCCTCAGACAGACATGGCTTATTTGTCTATACTCTCATATAACCTGATTCCTCTTTCCATTTAATAAGGACCACATAATTGACTTTTTTATATGAAGGGAAATATATTCTATTATTTCCACATTGAACTCACAGATGAGTAGAATGTCATAGAACTAGAATTTGATTACTATCATCTTTTAGCTACATGCATTTGATGTCAACCACTTAATATTTCCCAACCTAACTTTCTTCCTTGAAGCGTGCGTGTGCGAGCACACCCCCCCACACGCACACATATCACTGTTAATAAATTACACTCACTTTCACCTTCACAGAGGAAAAGAGACTAGTGAAGAGGAAATAATGAAGACAATTATTTTTGGAGGTTTACTGCATGCCAGAGGTCCTTGACATTCACTGTGAGTGGGAATTCTTACACCAGCCTTGTACCACAGTTATAGCTGTGCCTATTTAACAAGCAAGAAGAGTACACATAGCTTAGAGACAGTTAACAACTCCTTGGAAGTAACTCAGCTAGCATATGGCAGTGGAAGTACTTAATCTCTCACCTTAGTCAAATTGGATAGTGTTTCTAAACACATCATCTCTCTAGAATTCATAGTAACAAAAGTCAAAAGCTACGCCTTGTCGCTCACTATAAAGTGAAGGACAGGGCTTCTGGACCCCCCCCCAACTAACTACGCCCCCTAGTATCTTTGGACAAGAATTCTTGAAGCCAACGTTAGCTGCCAATTTCTAGTCATTGACTATGCTCAAATTAGCAAGTCCCAGGTCTCAGTTCATGGTGTGAGGCTGTCCAACATTGATCGGTTCTTCGCAACTAAATTACATTTATTTAGAGTTTTCTGGCCCTACCTTCTCTATCCCATCCCCACAACTCCGAAAGTTTGTCTCCTCTCCCATTCTTCACTACTCCCTGTTCAGCCAGCTCTCCAGCTCAGTTCTACAAGCTCTCTCGTATCCTGGCTTAGCATGGATGATGACACTTAAAATTCATTGCAGCTTCCACAACCAGTGTGTGATCTTATGCTCCCTCTGTATGCCATTGTCTATAGTTAAAATTAATCCTCCTCCTCACAAGCTTATAGCCAAGACTCCACTGCACCCGTGTTCAAGACCAAGAAGCTGATGAACAAGAAAGACAAATCACTGTCCCAAGTCACGTAGCTGATGAACACTTGAGCAAGAATTTAAACCATTGCTCCAAAGAAATTTTCAGCTCCCTTCTCTGGCAGGTGTATCTTTTCAGTAAAATGTATCCTTCAATCTCTGTGGTGTTCTTTTTTTTTATTGTTGGAAAGAATTACACTAAGCTAAGTGTTCTGGGTTCAAGCTGGGCTCAAGAGAGTGGTCCCTAGAAGATTAGGGAGTCCTTGGAATCTGAAAAAACATGATCAGGTAAGGTGGGATTGTGCCTCTTGGCCCCTTCCTTCCCTTTCAGCCCTCTCCTTGGAAGCCATGTAGCTCCCTGTTCAAGATACGGTCTCTAGGGTCCAATTCAACCTGGAGTTACCAATCCCTGTGTTTCCAATTAGTAATTCCCACCAAAGTTATTAATTTCTCAATGTCCAGAGCCTTTATTGGCCTAAGATTGAGAGAAAAGTATACATGATTCAAAAATTTCCATTCTCAAAGTCTAATTTTGAAGCAGCAGCAGCAGCAGTAGCAAGAGCAACATCAGGATTTGGTAGATTGTTAGAAATGCAAACACTCAGCTCCCCTAACCCAGACATTGTAAATCAGAAACTCTGGGGCAGAAGATTCCAGCAATCGAGTGTCACAAGCCTTCAAGTTGACTTTGCTAATACCAACAGCCGAGAACCACTGCCTTGCAAATCAATTTTGAGCATGAATTGGGGTTCTGTTTATTAAATGCTAAGCCTGGCACCCAAATCCATATACTCTGAAAGATTATTTTACTTCGGATTCCTCTACAGATGGGAAAAACAGAATTAATGAATCATTCACATTTCAGTGTGAACTAGTTTACAATATTTCCTGAGAAATGCTTGTACTCACAATATTGTGAATTACTACACTGTTTAAAGTCATTTCTTAAAATATAGATGCCCACACTGGGACTGAAAGAGGTGAACATTTCCCTAAGCTTACCCAGAAAGAGAAACAAAAATAGAACACAGACAACTGAGTCTATGCTTAATACATTTTCCAGCGCAAACTACTGTTTAGCTGTAAGCACGAGCACACTAATGGAGACAACCCAACCAAGACTTAATCCACGATTTGGGGCTGGCCTGGGCTGCACATGGGGACTGAGGCTGGCTGCAGGCTGAGGAACCCATCTCCTGCCCTGGGCACCAACTAATTGTTCTTCCCTCCTTAATGATCTAGGCAAGAAAGTACAACCCTTATCTGCAAAAGAGCATTCATCTCTCATTCCCACTAAAAAAAAAAGAACAGTTCTAACCATTACTCACACAAAGGTCATTTCAAATAGCTCTAAATAGTCATGTGGTGTCCTTTATGTACTGTATTAGTCACCCAGTGTTTTGAAAGTGACAGGAAATACTTTCAGGTAAAGCCAGCCTAGACTGTTGTTAGTCTGACACAATGTTCTGGTTGTAATAACACTTCCACGTTGCCAGAGAAGTGATTCTGACATCACTATAAGATAAGGCATGTTTGCACTGTGTTAAGAATAAAACACAATACTGAGTATGGGCCCAGGAGTCTTCTGTAAATGGTGCAATTATTTGGAGACACATCCCACATGTGGCCATAGCCAAGGGAAGGGTCTGGTAGGCCATGGAGGGGCATTCAGGCCACAGAGGCATTAGAACTTTCTCTTTGCTTTGGCCTCAAGCAGGAAGCAGTTACCTGGGAGTGATGTAGCTGGTCTTCTGGGATCTGGGAATGGAGCCAACCACTGAGCTAGAGCATGAACCTGCTTCAGAGAGCTGGTGAGATAAGAGAGATGTGCACATTGTTCTGTGGCTGAAGCCTTCAGCCAGAGGCTGGCTCAAAGCCCCATAGCTTGTGATTTATTTTCTACTGTGTGTGTGTGTGTGTATGTGTGTGTGTGTGTGTGTGTGTGTGTCCTTAACATTCTCCTGCCAGTTCAGTGTGGTCTTCTGAAAGGCTTACCTTATTTTGCTGGAAAGAATAAGGAAGTATATTTCAGATCTATGCTGGAGCCTCTGTTTTTATTTTTTTGCATTATTTATTTTGTGCTATTTTTTCCACTTTCAGTAGCCTATGTTAATGGTATAAAAGCATTCTATGATGATTTTTCCTATACACATGCATATATATACTTAGATCAGATGAATCCTATTCTTTCTACTCCTCACACTCACCTTTTTAAACACAATTTAAACAGCCTTTGTTATTCTATTTTCATATGTGTGAATGAAGAAGTTTGATCTCATTCACCTCTCTTTAGCCTCCTCTTTAACCCTTCCCCTGCCTACTGTCCATAGTTTAAATGTCACACGCGAGGGGAAAGCATGGCACTTAACACAATGATATCTTGTCTGGTCTATGTTCCTGTGAATGACATACTGCCATTCTTCTCTATGGATGAATAGTGCTCCATTGTGTCCATATATTGTACTTTTTAGTCTATTCATTACACATCAGAATGGTCATTATCAAGGAAGCAAACAACAAACACTGGGGAGATGCAAGGAAAAAAGTTCCCTGTACCTTGTTGAATAGAATGTAAATTAGTGCAGCCTCTAAGGAAATTAACAAAGAGTTTCCTTAAAAACTAAAAATAGATCAACCTTATGATTCTGTCATATTACTCTCAGGCAAGTAGCCAAAGGAGTATAACTCAGATACCTGTACTCCCATATTTATGACAGCACTATTCACAATAGCTAAAATATAAGATCAGCACATATTTCATCAACCTGAAGGGGTCACAGGAAGGAAAGCAAAACTTAATAAGGAGGACCTTCAAGAGAAGAGGGCCTGAGCTTTGTAGTCTGTGTGGATTTTACCTAAGTTGATTGGCTTCTTGCATCAGCAAAACTTTGAAACTTGCCGAGTAGGATAAATTCTAGTTTTTTAGTTCCAATTTGTTTTCTTAACTATATTCTACAAATATAGCCCAGACATTTCCTTGAATGCTATCCCAAGCGACAGATCAGAAGAGACACTTTCCTTACACCTGACACCCAAGGGAAGCACATATATGGACAGAAGGAGGCCTGGGAAACAGAAAACTTTCCACATCAACAGGGTCCTTCTGTGCAGAAGTGAACCATCTCTTCCTAACCACTTGCTCTTAATGAGAAAATCTACTACCTCTTCATTTGCCAAAGAACAAGTATAGTTCCTGCATGAGGGAGGTAGCTAAGAGCCACAGAGTCCTTCACCTCATAGACGCTGTTCACTTTCTACATCTTCTCAGACTGGAGACATAGACTGAAGTCTAAAGGCTTTGGCTTCCTAGGCTCCAAGAAGACCCAAATGAGGAAGAGGAGATTTTGCTACTAAAGTTGGAGACTCTAGCCTAGTCCCATCGCTCCTCTGTGGTTGCTCCCAGACCACAGCATTAGGCTCCAGGTCAGAGTAGGGATGCAAAGCATCACATCCTGCCTCTACTCTATCCAGGAAGGAAAGATGGACACAAGTCAGAAAACCAGGTGGATGGGGAGAGAATAGCAAAAAACACGGTGAGCAGCTGTAGTTTACAATCCATACCTCTGCTCAGCCACAATGGCCAGACAAAAGAGGCCCCAGGCCTCTGACAATGGCCAGACAAAGTAGGTCCCAGGCCATGTAGGAAGTCTGTGTTGATTCCCTTGAGTGATACTCAGCTTCTAGTCTTGCACACAGTAGGACTCATGATCCAGGATGGCCCCATAGTCTTTCTGCTTGTGCATAAAGCCATCAGCGACATCTAGCACTTCCTCAGCCAGTTCTGCCCAGTGCTGATTCTCTCACTCAAGATCCAGCCCACATCCTGTCCTTTCTCTATCTGTGAATTACTGAGTAGGAGGAGGCAAAAAAAATACATGATTTCCAATTCCATTTATGTTCTGATATAGTGGAGAGAGTCCTGAGTCAGGATTTCTGTCCAGACCAGTTCTGTAACATGGGGCAAGTCACACACCTCCTCCAAACTTCAGTTTCCACACTGGAAAATCAGAGGATTAATAACAAATGTCCTACCTAGCAGATTGTTGAGTGAGGATCAATAAAGAGAATATATGTGCAAATGCCTATCTGTATTTGACACAGGGTAAGAGCAGCTTCGGTTGGCAAAATGTTATTGTTTCCCTCGTCCATGGGGAGCAACCTTGATTCTGTACGTCATGTACTTTTTACAACTCTTGGGCTTAGCCTCTGGATACAATTTATACCATGGTGTTTTCATTTTGAGAAATAACATCTCAGGTTCCAGTTTAAGCACATCCTTTGAAGGCTGCCTGATCAAGTCACAGCCTAGAGATCCAGAGCTGCAGGTCATAGGACCCAGGTTTGCCATCACACTGAGACAGGGCTTCCCACTCTACTCTGTATTCAAAGTGTGGGTTGAGCCCAGCTGCACCAGAATTGCCTGGGAAGTCTGTTTAAAAAAATGTAGATTCCCCAAATCATTGAAAGCAGAGTCTCAAATACTCTTTCTACACATTATCCCTGACTTATGATAGACATCATTGTTTCCAACTCAACTATACTGGCAAAGCTACCTGTCTGAACAACCATCAGCTTTTTACCCTTAGTAAATTGTCTCAGATATTCAACATTGTATTGGGAAGCATGCTTTGTGTTTGATGTTGCATGACTCAAGGCTGATGTATGTGTTGGGAGCACATTTAAATTAGACTAGACTAAGCAATGATATCTAGGAAGTGGTGTGTTAAATAGATTTTCAATTTAACAATATTTCTAATCTATGCATTCATTGTAATATAAAGAAGCATCTGTCACCTAAGTTCAGAGCAATGTCAGTCACCATAGTCAGAAAATGAAAGTAACTCAGGCATACTGACAGATGAATGGACAAAGGATAGGTGGGATGTATGTATAACGGAATATTATTCAGCCTTAGGAAGGAAAGAAATCTTGATGAACCTTGAGGACATAGTGCTAAGTGAAATAAGCAAGATACAGAAGGACAAATGTTAAGTTAGAACACTTCTATGAGGTACCTAGGGTAGCAAAACTTATAGATACAGACTATTGCCAGGAACTAAAGGAGGAGAATGGGACACTAGTCACAGTTGTATGAGATGAAAAGCATTCTGTGTCGAAAACAAACTTTACAAGTTTGGGGGGGGAAGAGGATTGGGTTGGGGGATGTGGGGGAGAATGGGATGCGAAGGGGAAACAAAGGAGGAGGCTAAAGCGCTTGATAAGAAATGTACTCATTATCTTGCCCATGTAATTGTAACCCCTCTGTACAGTATTTTAACAATAAAAATAAAAATAAATTTAAAAAATAAAAATAAAAAAATAGAAAAAATAGAAAAGCATTCTGAAGGTGAATAGTAGTTTTGGCTGTACAACAATGTGTTATATTTCATGTTATTAAACTTTACATTAGAAATGGAAGCCTAGGATGGTAGATTTTAGGTTAAATATCCCACAATACAGTTATTAATAATTTCTGAAACTCAAAAGCAAATGCCTATGCTTCACCTTCTCTAGTGTCCTCAAATTAGAATCCCTAGAGGTTGACGTCGGGAACTATTGTAACATGTTCTGTGTGTGATTCTGATGTACACTGAGGTTTGAGTACCTCTGTCAGAGATATGGTTCACAAGTGGCATTTGCAAAGCAGGGCCAGGCCACATAAGAATCTTATACAAATAGTAATAGTAAGATCCTATCATTTCTTTACCAACTAGAATGATGCAAGACACTTATTTTCACCCTTGGGTTTGGTAAATGACTAGGTGACTTCCTGCCTGAAGACTTGGCAAGTTCCCTGATAGGTTTAGCATTTTCTGGGCATAGATGCTGGCTCTCTCCCTCGTTCTGGAACAGAATCATTGCCTGGGGGTAATAAGGTCCTCTCTGGCTGTTTGCACTAATTAAAACCCCTTTGCCAGACAAGCACTTAGGAAGAGAGAGGACTGTGACTGCTGTGGGAAGAAGGAACTTGCAGTAACTTGCTCCAAGAGCTCTTCCACGCAGCACAACTTAGACTCTCTTTACTCAGCCCAGAAACCCAATCTCCTAACATTAACCTTTGCTGATATGCCTAGAACTTGGATACAGAAAGAAGAATGGACTGGAGATCAAAGTTTTTTTGATAGTTTGCCTATGTCTAGATGAGATCAGGGTGCCTGGTGGGAAGAAAGAGAAGTAAATCTACTAGTTTTCCAACTCTCTCACAGAATACTTGAGAAAAATAAATTTACAAGAACAAACATTTCAGATTGAGAAGCTTCCATCCATTGTCCTTTGGACATACAGCTAGGCAGTTCATCATGGAAGTAGCACTTGGGATTTGGAGAGACTATTTACCTCATGGCAACAACTTAAAAAAGAGAACGAGAAGGGGTATGGTCTCAGTATTGCCTTCTGAGGGATATTGAGGGTATTGAGTTCATTCACAATGGCTTAACTTCCTTCCACTAAGCCCCACTTCTTAAAGAGTTCCACCACTTCCCAATGATATCACAGTCTGGCCACCAAGCCTCTGACTCACAGCACTTGAAACAGACTTGAAACCCAAAATAGGCCAAGAGGAAAGAGTAAGCATTAAGTCATGTAAGGATTTGCATGGTTATCCAAGCTGGCCCTCCCAGTGTGAGAATTAAAGCTAAGAGTGACTGCAGTGGCTTCAACCATGAGCCCAGTGGCTTCAACCAGGGTAACTGTGAAGCTCACACCCCTTTTAGAGTAGGGAAAGATCACATGTTCCATTTGATCAAGTGTAAAGAAATCGTGAGAGGTACTATTAAGGGTTTTAAATTCAATTCACACTAAAAAAAGAAAACTTCTTAAAGTTTTAAGCAGGAAAGTATACGAATATATATTATATGTGTACATATGCATATATATGTGTGTGTGTGTGTGTGTGTGTGTACTGGTACTGGGGCTTGAACTCATATGCTTGCTTGGTTTGTTTACTCATGACTGGTGCTCTTCAAGTTGAAACATGCTTCCTGTGTGGGCTTTTTGCTAGCTACTTGGGAAATCAGAGTCTCATAGATTTGTCTGCTTGGTTTGGCCCTGAATTGTAATTCTAAGATCTCAGCCTCCTTAGTAGCTAGAATTATAGACATGGCTTGAAATAATAGTTTTAAAACACCACTGAATGGGTATATTAAATGAGACAAGAGCAAGAACAATCCAGAATACTAGATTTCTAGTACAGTTGTCTAGTTGGGTGTTTTAGAAGCTTTAAAGATATGCTTAACAGTGGAAATGTTAAACAATAGCCAAGCTTGACGAAACTAGTTACCAATAGATTAGATCAAACATGTGAAATAAAAGATTCAAGGATGATTGTTAGAGAGGAAATAATTAGATGGTGTACCATTTATTTTTATAAAAACAAAAGATAACCTACAGATGAAGAAGGAGTGGATCAAAAGATAAGTTTTGTCTAGTAAGTGTAAGGTTATTGTTAAATTCAGTCAAATGCACAGCTGGGGTATGAATGTCTTGTTTTTACTTTGTCAATGCCAATTAAATTCATAACACAGGATGAGAAAATGCAGCATAAGAAGAGAAAGAATTTAGGCCAAGACAAGTGGCAAAAGACAATAAAGAGACCAATCACGCAGGTAGAAAACCAGGAGAGTACATCACCACAGGCGCCTGGAGGGAAAGTGTTCAGTCACTCAGCTGCCATTGAGACTATCAGTGCAAAATGAGGATGTGTGGCATCCATGCTTGGCTTGTCAAGATGAAGGTCATTTGTGACCTTGAAAAGTACAATGTAAGTAGAATGATAGACATAAAAGTGTAAATGGAAAGAGCTGAGAGTGGAAATGGAAGTGAGAAATAGAAAGAATGAGCACAGAGACCTCTTTGCAATCGTTCTGCTGGTTAAAGGTTAAACTTCTGTTTGTTTTTAACATAGTGTCTCAGGGCTTAGGATGGATCTAGGCCTCATATTGGATCAAGAGCAATGCCTTCATTATGATGGAACAGAGGCACAAATTAAAGCAAAAAATTTCCAATTCTTAGAATTTAGTGGTTGTCATTGCCTAATGGCAACTATAATTTTAAGAATATGAAGTTCGCTATAACTTACAAAAGAAAGTTCTAGTTAAAGTGTAAATAGAAGGGAGATAGAGGTAAATTAAAGTATGAGCCAAAAGTAAGAAAGTGGGTCCAATGAGCATGGGTAATCATTTAGAGAGAGACCATAAAACAGGCTAGCAAAGTAGCTCAATTGGAAAGGTTGATTTGGGTGTCAGGTACCTGTGGCTCTTGCCTGTAATCTTCTCAGGAGGCTGAGATCTGAGGATTAAGGTTCAAAGCCAGCTCAGGCAGAAAAGTCCATGAGACTCTTATCTCCAATTAACCACCACTAAACCAGCAGTAGCTCTGTGGCTCAACATGGCAAAGCACTAGCCTTGAGCTGAAGAGCTCAGGGACAGTGTCCAGGTCTAGGGTTCAAGCCGGATGACAGATAAAAACAAAATCAAAATTTGTTGATTTGGCCAGGCACTGGTGGTTTACACTTTTAATCCAAGCTGCTCAAGAGGCTAAGATCTGAGGATTGAGGTTCAAAGTCAGCCTGGGCAAGAAAGTCTGTGAAGCACTTATTTCTAATTAATCACAGAAAACGCCAGAAGTGACACTGTGGTTCAAGCAGTAGAGTGTTAGCCTTGAACAAACAGAGTTTAGGGAGAGCACCCAGGCTCAGAGTTCAAGTCCCAGGACCAGCCAAAAAGAAAACAAAACAAAAAACTATTGATTTATGTTAAGATTGGGAATACTTAGGAATGTTGAAGTATCCATGAAAGGGGTTCAACTAAAGAAAAAATATGAGTATCATTTTTGTTTTTTGGTCTTTTTAGTTTAGTTGAGCTAAAAGACAAGGTTATCAAACACCACTGAGTTTCTGTAAATCAATGAAGGGGAAGGGGAAAAGAAATGGGAAAGACAGAATAGAATCTTGTGAATATCATTTGGCAACTGTTTTGCCCAGGTTGACCACAAATAGGGATTCTGTCATGTTATCAAATGTTGAAGAACATTTCATGCTGTTCCCAAAGAGACTTTTGCCAGCATGTTAGAAATGGAAATGGCCCTGGACATTTTCTAGTCCAATGTCATTGCTGTACACATAGGAAATAGATACATAGATAGGAGTATCAGATTGTTGACTAATAATTCTGGGTTAATAATACATTCTGCCAACACTCAGGCTACATGGCCAAGCCTCAAAACAGCAAGGAGTCATTTCAGTCTTCCAAGCAGATGAATAAATTGTTGACACATGGGGTAAATCTGTCTGGTTGTATACAGGCTCTGCTCCCAGTCCTTTCCCAGAGAATTTCTCCCTGAATTCATATGAAAATTATTTTAAAAAAAAAACATTTCTGTTTTTCTCTCAGAAGATTCTGCTTCACAGTTGGTTTCAAAGAAAACTTCCTGCAATGATTTAGTAGAATACAGGAAGCCCATAGTACTGGGAATACAGAGCTCCCTCATTTAATGGGTTTAATTCATGATAATGATGATGTAGTAGCTGTTAACTAGCCTGGAAGTCCAAGTCCTCTTCTTTATTTCTGCATTCCTTTGTTGGATAATGTCAGACAAGTCAGGCTTCTCGGGGCTAATAATATATCACTATCTCCAGCTGTACACAGTACTGTCTGTGCTGCCAGCACATCTCAAAGGAATTCTTTCAAGGCTGGTGCTGCCTAGTATTTTGAGTCTGGAAAGAAAAGTCTACAAGCCCTCATTTAAGAGTATTTCCACATGTGATCACATCTTTTACTCTCACATCACATGGACCAGAAATACCAAAACAGCTCTGTAATACCCCTGAGGTTGGTAATAATAAAGAAGGGTTTAAACTAAAGTCTTTTTATTTCATGAAATGATGCAAAGTTATTTTGGAAGGCAACAAAACATAAATGTGTGCTCATGAGCTTCACAGAACCTGCCATTTCCCTTTCCTTTAGCAGTAACCCAGGTCCACATCAATCACCATGGAAGACGGTATCTCAGTAAATATAACATCTGCTTCTATATTCAGCACAACTAAGACCCAAGGTGCCATCATTGTCTCAGTGAAACAAAGGTCTATGCAAAAGCCTAGCTCCTTGTTGCCAGAGCCTACATGGATTCCACCTTGCTGGTAGGATGGAACATTTTGAGGTGATTATAATAGCAGACCCATTTATTATTCTTGGGAACAGAAGACCTAGAATATGAATCCCCCCAAAGATGGACAATAGAAAACTAATACATTGTTAACATGCCTTTGAGGTTGTCCTTTGGCAAATACAAATGCACTACCCAGGACCAAGTTGAAGATAAGAATCAATTTAATTAATTTTAAATGGTCTGCACATGAACAAAGCCAAAGACTAAAGAAAACAGGTACCTAGGGGAAATGTATTCTGTGTAAGGAACTGTTAAGAATAGAAGATAGAGCTCTGGAAATGCTCAGCTTGCTACCCCTGTCAGTGAGCTTAGAGATTGCCTTTTAGTTCCATAATCCTTCAGTAATTAAAAGTAATAAGTATGAAATCAGAGGTGATTTTGAAAGACCTTGTTTCACACCTTAGCTCAGTAATTCATTTAGTTGGGCAAGTTGAGCAGGTTACTTCACATTCTAAAACCTCTGTCTATAATTTATGGAAGATTTCCATAGTATCTATTAAGAAATGATATTAGACTCTCCAAAACACTTCCCTGAAATTCTCTTCATTTATCATCCATAAATTTGAGGTGCACCCTGGCTTCTTTCATTATCTGTTCAATTTCCATAGTACCTATTCAAGGTCTATGATAATGTGAAGAATGATTAGAAGACCCTTCATGGAGCTTCCCTTTGCTGTGCTTTTCTGGGCTGTGCACCAAAAATGTGGAATTTGGATAAACAATAAGCCTCCATCTCCTGTCTCTGGAGATATTCAGCAGTGTTCAAGAGATGAATACACATATCTACACAAAGTTCAGTGCCACAAAGAGCTATCTGCACTTCCTGACATGTCAATGAGACACTCACTTGGTATTAGAAAAGAGCAGAAGAAGAAATGAGGGCAAAAGAAACTAGTCTTGATAGATGGATAGTACTCAGATGGCCCTCTGCTTACTTAAACTGGGAAACAAAAGGAAATAATGGAGAGGTATTTATACCTCCAAGCCAGAACCCTGCAGATGGGAGGATTCCAACTCTCCCAAATAGATTCCATGTCTACTACATTCCTAAACATCATCCAAAGCCTCCTCATTCACCAAAGAAGGACAATAATACTTGAGCTGCTGGCTCTCGGCTTTTGAGAAAGAGCCATTATATGCCACATTTTACAGGCACATAACACATACATCCTCCATAAGTATACTCAACGAGCTTGCTTGCAATCAGATCAATACTTTTTCTAGTAACTAAGATTTCCATTAAGCAAACAATGTCTCTCTCTCTCTCTCTCTCTCTCTCTCTCTCTCTCTCTCACACACACACACACACACACATACACACACACACACACACAAAATAGTGCTTCTAGGGCAAAGAGTTCAACTCAAGACAGTATAGTCAACACTCTTTAAGCACTTAAGTTCAGCAAGAACTCATTGACAGAAAGATAATTAAGGCATGAACTTTGATTTCATGGAGCTCATAGACTAGTAGCCTGCACCAGACAAGCAATCCTAGAGCTATTTTTAAAAACCGTGGGGATTAAATGACAGGAAGACACATGTGTTACTAAAGCTCAGTAGAGAAAGTAACCTCATCATGAGGAGAAATCAGGAGAGGTTTCTTATAAAATAGAGATGGTACTTCCTTATGTTTCCTGTCTGTACAATGAAGTGGTCATGTCTACCTTCTATGCACCAAATAAGTTCTATATTAACCAACCAGGACAGTTCCTGGAACATAATTAAGTACTAATTAGCTAGTAGCAACTTTTTACTACACTCTGCATGACATTTGAGGATAGAAAGTATTTCATAGATGGAAATGAGGGGTAAAGGAGAACAATTTATAATCAAAGCCAAGATAATATTTGACTTCACTCAGCAACTTATCACCAAAGAGATAGGAATCCAATTGGTAGACAGAAAAAGTCACATCTTCCCAGCAGGCATGAAACATTCTGTTGAAAGTGAACATTCACATAGAGGAAGCATAAAAGCAGTTTAGGGAGGATCTTGAATGCCAATCTGGGAAGTTGGCAAAAATTCATGGCCCTTGCCCAAGCTTCCATTATAAGAACAAACACAGTCATCATCTTAATCTGGCAAGCACCAAAGATGGATCCATTCTGATTGTGGCATCCACACTCGACTAGGCTATTAGATGGAACACAGTCATCAAAGCATCAAAAATGCAAGTTTTCAGTAGAGGCAGGCAAAGTTATCGATTAGTGCTTTCTGTTATGCCTTGTGTCTCTTGAGCTGAACAAATGTTGGCTGCATTTGTTTCAGAACCTTTGCCTCAGATTCTCTCAGCAAAATAAACTGGGCAGCTATGGCAATTCAAGTGCCAGAGAAAATGCTGATATGGTAGTCTTTTTTAAGTTGCCGGTGTTTGCACTTTTTAGTTTTTTCCACATAGTTTATTAGCATAAGTGGTACAGGGGGATTTCATTATGACAGGTGTAGGGGGATTTCATTATGACATGTGCATATATGCATATAATAGATTATGATCAGACTCCTTCCCTCCACATTCTACCTTATTCCTTCTCTTCTTTTCCAAGTCCGGTCACAAGACTCCTGGGTCCATTATCACACCTCAAGAGGTGATTGTGGTTGGTTTTGAGAGGCTGCAACCGTAGCAGTGCTCTCTAAATTAGAGAGTGTCAGGGACATAAGGGAGGATTCCCAAAGTGGAAATGTAGAGTGGTGTCACCATTGTGGAAGGCAGTTTGGAGATTCCTCAAAAAATTAAACATAAAACTTACCTGAGATCCAGTAATATCACTCTTGGGCATTTATCTAAAAGATTATAAGTTTAGATACAGCAAAGACACATTCATTTTCATTGCTGTACTATTCACCATAGCCAAATTATGAAAACAGCCCAGATGTCCTTCAGTGTATGAATGAATCAAGAAAATGTGGTGTACCCACACAATGGAATTTTGTTCATCTATCAGGAATAATGATAGAATTTCATTTACAAGGAAATGGATGAACTTGGAAAATACATGAAGTGAGTAAGTCAGGCTCAGAGGAGCAAAGGACACGTGTTTTCTCTAATATATGGAAGTTAGATTTAAATTATAAATATCTATGTAAGCATAAAAAAGGGAAGATTCCCAAAAATGGACATCATGCAGATGGAGAAGGATGAAGGATGTGAGAAACCTTCACAGCTGCAGCCAAGTATTGTCCAGAACATTCTGACATTAGGCATCCTGGAATCTTTATCACCATAGTTTACATATCCATAGGAGAGCATAAAAGAAATGCAATGCATCACACAATAAGTACAGTGAAGGATAGCAGGGATAGATTAAAGGAATGGAGGTCTGCTATATATACTTGCTAGAACTGTCCCAGCAAAATGCCACCTATTGACAGCTTAAACTGTCTCATGACCACCTTGAGAGTAGCCATGAAAAGCAAGGGAAAAGAACACTAGGAGATGACAGTATAGAGAGAGAGCAATCTATATGATCACACAGGGTTTAGAGGCAAAGTTTGGGGATTTGAGGTGAGAAAGGCTTGGGGTATTGTAAGCAGGCTAGTGGCGTTTTATTTGCATTTTGTAATAATTCTCCTGCCTTCTAAATGGAAACCTGAAAGGAAGAAGGGAGATCAGTTGAGCTGTTGTGACCATTCTAGGAAAATGGATGGTGGGTGATTTGGCCAGAAGACAGGGGGACTTAGGATATTTTGCATCCCACCCAATCTCTCAAGTTCAGGGCAGCCATATAGTCAACTGTGCCACAAGATGGCAAGCTCCCCGCCTTTTCCAAGAACAGGAAGCCAAGTGGGAGATTGGACTTTGGATTATCAGAGCTAAAATACAGACCTTTTACAGACATCCCGTCATTCACTTCTCCAAAGACATGCCATCATTGTGGTCTGAATATTTTATATATTGGAACCAAAATTCCTCCAACGATAGAAATCAGAGGGGAAGCTTTTGGCAGGTGAGTAGGTTGTGTGGGTGGGGTACTCATGAATGGAATCTGTGGCCTTATAAGTAGAGATTTGAGATGAATAATCTTGCTTTCTCCACCAAGTGAAGATACAGCAAGATGATGTACTTCTGCAAACCAGGAAGAGTTCCTGAAACAGAAATGGCTCTGTCATCACCTTGATATTGAATTCCCTGGCCTGTGGAATGGTGAGGAAAAAATGTTTATTGCACAAGCCACAGAGAATATGGTATTCTTCTTATGGTAACCCAATCTAAGACATTCACCAACCCAAACAGTTCAGAGTAAGACAGAAAAAAATGTGACAAAAAAATGTGTGCTAGCATTTCTCTTGATTTATGGCACTCTTTGAGATTATAAAGCATAGCTAAATAAACATTTCCACAATCCGCTCTTAATTAGCCTCACTGTTGGAGCAGAAAAGTTGTGGGTAACTCAAATGCACTAAACAGACTTCCCCATCCATCCAATGTCATTATCTCTCTCTGGACCTGTTGGATTTTTTTGTCAGTATGTTAAAAATGTCACAAAAGTATAGGGGCTAGTAAATATATCACATCAATAAATAATTTAATATTAATAATTTTCCTGGCCAAATTTCAACCCTCAGAGTCCTTTGTATACAATAATTAGCATGACTTGCAGTGGATGAACTTCTTCATTTTCAAAGTAGCTCACCATGCTACTGCTCAGAAATTTTAAGGGACTCATACTATCGCATCTCCTTACGTCTACTAGTGAATAAAAATTAGAATAAAAATTCTTGACTTTAAAGTAAACATATCACCTCAGTGAGTGTCCTGTTTCTTGCCTGGTTAGGGTTAGCATTTAATTTAAAAAAGAAAAATATTTTTTAGGGTTTTGATCTCCTTCCTACGTTTTAAGTTCAGAAACTCTAATTCATAAGTAGTCATTTGAGCAACATGTCCTTTTCTTTTTTCCTTTTCTTTTTCTGCCTGTGATGGAGTATCTAAGGTGATCCGTGGGGATTGGAGGCAGGGAGGCCAGGTGGAAGAGGCATGATCCCATTCCCAGGTGAGGAGGCTCAGAATTTTGGCTACTATTGTCAACCATGATGACAATAGCGCTGCATTAATAAGAAATAATCTTGTCACCAAGTTGACCTAGAATTGTGTTCAAGTGTATATTACAAATCGTTTTGTTTGTTTTTAATATGTGAGAAAGGAGATTCACAGGTATCATTTCAGACATACTAGAGTTAGACTCAATTGTAATTATTTTAATTCCTTCCTCCTTGCTGTCAGGTTCTATCACTGTCTGCAGTTAGTCACATCACCCTCAGGCTTTAGGGTAAAGTATATCGCCATTAATCCTGGACACTTAGCAGGCCATAATGTATCTTCCAAGTTTTGGAAAATTGCTCCAATCAAATGTTTCATGTATCAATATGCCTGTTAGTAACCTGTATCTCTTGTAAAAATAAGGCAGACACAGAGACTTACCTGGACAACAAAGCCAGTTCCCATTTTCAAAGTTATAAAGTGAAGTACAGGTCCTAGAAAAAAACATCTTGTATACTCTCACTCAGCAAATTCGGTATCTACATACAGACAACCACCATCAGGGAGGCCAGTGACCCTTACAAGAGGGAAGCTGTGGAGCAGGAAACAAGGAACTAGAAATGAGGGGCCAAGGTCACAGTCAACTGATTGCCATGGGATCCAAGGATTCTCAGATTGCACCTTAAGAACCAAGAAAAGAGAGTCAATCCAAATCTTTGCCTAAAGATTTGCCTTACCTGAAGCACATGAGTTACTGATACAGTTTTCAAGATAAAATTTTTATTGTTTAAAATCCAGTAACTCTTTAAAGAATCTCATTTTTTTGTGTTTCATGTCATGCATATTTGTCCAGCAGTGCATTCATGTCAAAGGTATTTAATTTCACAAATGCTAGAAAGGGTAATAATCATTTATTTTCTCACTTTATTTTCCTAGCTATTGTGTGTACACCAACATATGATTTTGTCATGAAAATCAGACTTGTCTCTTTAGCAATACCCTGGGAGATTAAGGGTTGTGTTAACACTTCTAAATGAATTGTGGAACATAAGAAAATGCATGGTTTGTCTCATATTAAAATGATTACTCCAATAAATTTGAGATATATTAAACCAAATATCAGGATTCAGTTAAGATTACGAGTGAATATCTATTTGTTCGTAAATTATTTGGGAAGAACAAGGTGAACAACATGTTCACCAGCAACAACAAGGTGGACTCATGTCTTGCCTACTACTGGAGCAACATAGTGCTCAGTTTTCTTATTAGAAAAAGATAAAGAAGCATGAACCTTGTTCTTCTGTGGTTGTAGGAAGAGAATGCTTTGGAAGCAAATAATTGTTTCTGTAGTGAGAGAGTCAAGTTATTATTATTTTTTGGTACTGGGGATTAAACTCAGGGCGTGGGCACTGTTCGTGAGCTTTTAGCTCAAAGCTAGTACTCTAACACTTAAATCACAGATTCACTCCTGGCTTTTTGGTGGTTAATTGGAGATAAAAGTCTCACAGTCTTTCCTGACCAGGCTAGCTTCAATCCATGTCTGCAGATTTCAGCTTTCTGAGTAGAGAGAGTTGTAGGCAAGAGTCCCCAGCACCAGGCTTCACTTTGTAATAGTATCACAGAGTCATTGTGGAGAAAATTCTCCACCAAAGTATTCAGGATCCATTCTTACACTCACAGTACACTTGGGTATTCTTAAAGCAACAAATATTTGGAGATTATAAACACCATGATTCTATTTAAACCTAAAATAGAATTTATGAGCTGGAAGCCAATCTTGGCAGAAATCTCAATGCCAAAAAAGGCGTTTGCTCACAATCAAAGTCCCCAGGGAATGTGAACAGTTTGGGTAACCTCCTGCCTTCACAAAACTTACACTTTAGATTTGTGTGGTTTGAAGAATTCAGACAAATTAGCAAGAGAATTACACACTTTAAGAGAAAACAAAATGGAAGCACTGACCCTTGCTAACTCCATTCATATGATAGTGCAAGACTTTTGGAGACTTTAGATAGGAAGAATAGATTTTGCATGTGATACATACACTAATCAAGTTGAAAGATCATGGGAGCCATAATACTGACATTCTCACATGTATCCACACTCTCACCGGTGACATACTACCTCACTTGGCAACAGATATATACAACTGTAGTTAATATTAAAACCATGAGGGCTGGGAATGTGGCTTAGTGGTAGAGTGCTTGCCTAGCACGCATGAAGCCCTGGGTTCAACTCCTTAGTACCATAAACAAAAAATGCTGGAAGTGGAGCTGTGGCTCAAATTGTAGGATGCTAGCCTTGAGCAAAAGAGGCTCAAGGACAGTGCCCAGGCCCTGACTTCAAGCCCCAGAACTGGCAAAAAATAAATAAATAAATAAAAACCTTGAGTTTGAGGATTTTAATCTTCTTCTTCTTCTTCTTTTCTTTTTTCTTTTTTTTTTTTTGTATGTTGGTTATGGGGCCTGAACTCTAGGCCTGGGCACTGTCCTTCAGCTCTTCAACTCTAGGATAGCACTCTACCACTTGAGCCACAGCGCCACTTCTGGCATTTTCTGCTCATGTGGTGCTGAGGAATCCAACCCAGGGCCTCATGTATGCAAGGCAAGCACTCTACTACTAAGTCACATTCCCAGCCCAAGGAATTTAATCTTATATATGGTGGGCCTAGTCTAATCACAGGAGTCCTTAAATTCAGACAGAGCCTTTTCTAGCTGTTGGTCAGTAAGAGGATGAGAAACAAAAGGTCAGAGAGATGCAGTATAAAAATTCTGCACACTATTTCTGGTTTGGAACATGTGGGAATGGGTCACAAGCCAAGGAATTTGGCAGCCTATTCAAATGAAACTAATAAAAAAGATTATCTCATTAGTAGGTCTGATGGGACCAAATCCAGGGTGTTGGCAGCCTACAGAAAGAGTGCACAGTGTTGCCAACACCTTGATTTCAGTCTGATCAGACCCATTTAAAACCTACAATTAATCAATTTATTATTTATGCCATTAATTTTATGATGATTTCTAATGACAGCCATAGACAACTAATATGTCTGAATTTAGTACTACGGCTATGTGAAGACTACATAGGTGTAGACTCAGAAATGCTTACAAATGAAGTGGGAGTTCTACTTCTCATTCCAAGGCTGAGGAAGGCTCAGGTTTTGGTCTCTTGCTTAGTACCAGCAAGATATATGCTTGCTTAGGCAAGTCATGCGATTTTTCCAGATGAAGGATTTGACCTAGAAGATTTATCTCTAAGGGCACCTCTGGTTCTGACAGGGATGAACAATGTAAATGAAAAGCCATAAAACATTTATATCAAGTATAGAGAAGTAAGATACTAATATAATGAGAATTGACTTTGATACTGAGAGTTTCAAAGGCCCTTTGAAAATGAGGAAGGCTGGAGCTGGAGCACTGTTTCCAGAGCACCCATGCCAGCCTAGAAGGAAAGTGGGCATCCCATCAGCCCTGTGTCCAGACCCCACATACCAATTTGTTCAGATCACAGGCAGAGCCCCCCAAAAAGCCTTCAAATCATAATCTACTAATCAGGGCCCTTAGAGCATAACACAGAGATAAAAGGTCCCACATAGAATCAGCTGCTAAGTGGCCAAATACCCTTGAATTAATTTCTGTTGCTGTGCTAAGTGTTATCAGTGGGAAGTGGTGGGGGAAGCAGGGAAGCGATAAGAGAAAATCTGGGAATTTGATTGAGTTGAAGTAAAAATTATGTCCATAGGAGGTACCTGGAATATTTCTGTTTATCTTCTGAAAGCACAAATAAGAACATTTACCATGACAAAATTGTTTGACATATTGAGCAGGTACAAGAAGAGAGAAGTACCTGGGACACAGGGATCGAACCTGGACATTGACATCTGAGGAGAGATGGCCTTGAAAAACAACCCAGTTCTCCTTTTCTGAGTGGGTGCTGGCAGACAGCTGGCACAAAGCCTGTCTGTGGCCAATTTGCCACAAACCTATCCCTATGCCAATGCAAGTGGACAGTCAGCTGTTCTCTCTATCCTTTTCTGGCCTTTCACCTTTCTCTCCCTTTCTGTCTGCATGAAAAACATGTCGTTTAAATAAGGATACAGGTGGACCTGTTGCAACAATGAGAAGTACAAGTTGTCATGTCGAAAACGAACTTTACAACTTGGGGGGGAGGATTGGGTGGCGGGAGAGGGAGGATGGGAAGGGGAAACAAAGGAGGAGGCTACAATGCTTGATAAGAAATGTACTCACTATCTTGCCCATGTAATTGTAACCCCTCTGTACAGTATTTTCACAATAAAAAAAAATAAAAATTAAAATAAATATTTGATCAGGACATTCTCATCAAGTTCTCTCAGTAAATTCAGTTGTTTACAGTTTTGCTCTTTCCTTAGAAAACCAAAACAAAGCAAAAAGTAATTTGTTTAAAAAAATCACAAGAAATGTGAAGGGAAAGTAAATATCTCTATGCACAGGTCTCAGGAATGCAAACCATAAAACTATTTAATGAACAATCTGATGAAAACAGATTTATCAGCTGTGTATATCCATTAGCCCAGTAATTTCATTTGTGGGAATATATACTAAGAAAACAATTCTAAATATGTTAAGTTACATGTGAAAATGTATTCATTATAAGATGGTTTATTCTCAGAAAAATATGCCATCAATTTTATGTCCATTATTAGAAGATTGGTCTAAAATAGAGAAATTATTGTGCACACTATGTGCTAAAGACATTTTATAATTCCAATTTTAAGAGAATATTAAGCAACAATAGGTATAATTATAATGTATTTTAAGGACTAAAGATTTCTTTAATAATTAAAGCTAAAAGTTTGCCCTCAAAGTGTTAATATTTTCAATGAAAGGTAATATAAACCATCTAATTTTAACTGGTAAAATTTTGATATAGTATTAGAAAGATAACTAGTACTGACAAAAAATATTTCATGCCAGTAGATCAATAAACTCTAGAATTGTGAATTAGCAAATGATATGGATACAAAGTAGAAGTTGCATGCCCACCTAATTATGAAACCTCAATAAATAGTCATTCTAAAAGAGATAGGCACAAGAAATAGAAAAGAGATCCAACTCAAAACTTCACCTCTGTGAAGGGCAGACTCAAAGGTAAACAGAGACCTGAAAGCAAAGGTGCTTATCCAGTCACTGCCCAGCCTCTGTGAGACAGCAAAACAAAGAACTGATCTGTCTGCGAGGCTAGGATGTCAGTTGTGCCCAAAAGGATCCAAGGTGAGATACTGGGATGTCACACTGGGAATGACATTATTCTAAAAGGAAACTTTAAGAAGATAGAGGATCCATGGACTAAATTAAAGAGAGAACTAAAGCCATATGTCTGAGAGTTAAGATTTAGAAACACATGGTCTTGCACAGTTTCATTTGATGTGTTTGCATATGTCAGGAAACTTTGGGGCTTTCTTTATGTTCCACAGTGTGTCCATAATACTTTCAAAAGAAAAGCACATTGGTTCCAGACCCTAAAGGGTACAATCTGATAAGCTATGGGGAGAAGCTATTCCCACGTGTCAAACAAGTAGTGTGCTACTATATAAGTTAAAATACAGGAAAGTGGCACTTACTAACCACACATTTAGTATTCACAGCTATAACCAGAACAATAGGAACATCACTTTTCTCTCTATCTCTAGGTAGGGAAACTACACAGCTATGTGTGCAATGATAGAGCAATAATAGTAGACATGGAATAGAAATAAAATTTTCTGATGAAATACACAAAGAATTGATGATATAATACAAAAATGAGTTGTTGAAATATATAATACCAAAAGTCTATGCTTTGTGCCCCAAAGTCTTTATTCCTTAGGTTTTGTTGTTGTTGTTGTTGTTGTTTTTAGTTCTCAACCAAATTTCCCACTGTTCTTAGCCTGACAAGTTCTTAGTTCAGAAATAGGTAATGAGAGTATGGTTTATATCTCCTCAATAGCACCACCTTGATCATTACTCAGAAATAACAACTGGGATATAGTCCACCATTGTGATAGAATGGGTTTGAAAACAGAGTAATGTTCAACGATTGAACCTCTGGGATACTTTATCACTGGGAATAAAAATATCTATTATTTCCCTCCAAGAGACTCAGTAGTTGTATGCATTGCCATATATTTTTGAGTATCATAACTTGAAACTACTTCACTGACACAAAATGAATCAGAGAAATGAAAAGACTAGAGTTCCAGTAAGCAGATATACTCCAACAAGCTTCTACCAGCTAAAAGGCAAAATAAGGCATTTATGTGGATTGACATCTCCACAAAATTCCTAAATAATATTACACATTTTAGTAACTGATGAGTGTACTTTCTTTGGATAAGGTAAAGCTAAGGACATAGGACATTGGCTTCCTCAAGTGTATATTAAACCATCTAGGTACTTTAAGAGTTCCTGCAACTTCCTGAAAATGTATTCCTAAATTAAACCCAATGATCATTCTGATGACTTTATTAGTATCAACTTGGAAACTGAAAACTGTCATTAAGTTTTGGTGAGAGCATGGTAAATCTAACATCCTGAACATGGAGGCTGAAACAGTATAGATGGGCATCATCTATTTCTTGGATATAAAACAATTTTGTTTTCCTTTCAGTCCTAAACTCGGACCTTCTCCTAGATCCTGATAGCCACCAGTTTGGAGATTCAATCTGCAAGAATGTCCTAAATATTTCTGTAAGATGAGAGTCTCAGACCCCATTTTTAGTCCCAGTTTTGCTCTGAGCACCAGAGGACTGGCGACAAGAAGCAAACCTTAAATGACCAAATAAGGGGAAATGGATACAGCATGAAGAAAAAGTGTGAGAGGGGAAAAAAGGAAAACAAACACCAACCAACAGAAATAACAAGACAAGCTTGTAGGGAAAATGAAATGATCTAATGTTATAAGTCTTCAAAATCAAAACTTTGAAACTGAATTCAGTTCAGATATAATTAAAGCTATGAAACAGGCCCAAAATATTATCCAGGGGGTTTGAATTTCTACAATAATGTCTCTGATGTGTCATTTATCTAGAAAGAAGAAGAAGTGAAGTAGATGTGAATGAGGGAGAGAGGAAGGAAAGAGGGAAAATGTTGAGGAGCACATCCAAATCACAGCTAAATTATCCTCTTCAGTGGTTTGGTTGTTTTGATTGTCTAAGTCCTGATTCTAATCCAAAAGGTGGGAATCATATTCAGAAATAATATTAATCTTTAAGGTATATCATTGTAGCAATAAGCATATAAAAACATATGCCATCATTTCATTTTCATACTTAAAACCTTAAATTCAAGGAGAAGCATTCCTGCCAAAATTTGAAGACATTTTATAAAAGATAACTCCAATTAATGACTATTGTGGGAAATAAAACAAACCATTAATAATCCCAGCAGGCAGGCAGAAATTTGTTTAAAACATTGGAAATGTTTTATATTATCCTTCTTTCTCATCAATTTCCCAAATAAATCACTCTTTAATATTTAAGACTTTTGAGTGAGCTATACTACAAAATAAGCATACAAACTTTCAAAGGAAAGGAAATTAAACTTCATTGAGATTTTCTGTTTACTACTTTAGCATTTCTGAGGCACAGCCAGGGGTTCAAATGTTAGAGTGCGTAACTTGAGAAGGAACATTTTAGAAACAAAAATGGGTGGACTTAAAATTTCCAGCACCACAATTTTTTGAAAAAAATACGATACTGTAGGGTCTTCAAGACATTTCTTGAACATGTACATATCTTTTCTTGCTGTAATTCCCTAAATAATTATATAGTTTAACATCTATCTACATGGTATTCATGTTGTGTGAGTTATTATAAATAATTTAGGGATAATATGGAATGTATAGGAGGATGGGTACAGTATACAAATACTACATCATTTTGCATGGTTGACTTGAGCATTCATGACCTTTGTCTCTGTGGGAATCTTAGATTCAATCTCCACTGAGACACAACTGAATACCAAAGAGACTTCTATGTTCCTTGACACATTTTCCACCTCTTCATCCCTGCTCCATACCCAGGAAGCCAATCTCTGTAAACACATCTCAGAATCAGCTTACTTGCCAGTTCAAGTAGGCCCTCTGTTACAGCTCATGACTGAAGAAAGAGTGACTTGGATATGAATAAATCTTCCCTGGTATTCTCTAACAGAAGACCATATGCTGGTAGACTTCTAGACAGCAGGAATTCATTTCTCATTGGTCAGTATATTAGGACATCAAAGATCAATTCAGGGGAGGTTTCATATCTGCTGGGGGCTCACTCCTGATTCGTCATTTCTTGTTGTTTCCTCACATGTTGGCAAGGTCAAAGGACACATCTGGGGTGTTTATTATAAGAACATGTCTCCCATTCATGGAAGTTTTTGCTCTCATGACCCAATTTATCTCCAAAAGACCCCACTTCCTAGTACCTTCACATTAGGGGTTGAGTTTTAGCATGTGAATGGGGAGCAGACACACACCTTATTGTGAGAGCTGTCCTAATGGAAAGCACCAGTAGCGTGCCCTGGTGTGCTCCTACTCTTTCTCCTGAGACCAAAGCAGGAGTGGGCCACTATGCAGAGATCATCTACAATGTCAGTGTCTGCTGCAGAGGGAAAAGTTTTATAGCCTTGCACTTTCACTCTGTTTGTGATTATAAATAATCAGAGGTTCTGTGGAAGCATACGTGTCAGGTACAGCCAAGTTGGCGAGAGCTGGAGACAACAAAGTAAGCAGGAAGAGAGAGAAAGATGGAAGGAACTTATAAATGCTAGGTGTAAAGCCCTCAGATCCATTTGTAACCTTGTCCACCAGAGAAGTCCCTGACTCATGGCTGGAGCCAAGACCCTAGGGCAAGTTCAAGTTCACTTTTTATAAGGGATCATCGGATACATGAGGGGTCACCTGAGCAGACCAAAGAAAAAGTGGAATGAACTTGGAGAGCCTCTTTGGGGATGCGTAGTAATGTCTTAGTGAAGAAAATGATCCATTTGAACTCATCCTTTAAAATAAACCTACCAGCAAAATGTCAGACATCCATAATGACTGACATAATTTACTTTAAATGTTCAGCAAATCTGGTTATAACCTGGTCTTTAGCATCCTCAGAGAATTTTCTTAGGCTGTTTGGTTAGTTCTTAAATCTCCCTTTTTAGAACCCAAAGGAGATACATTTTGTTGGTGGTGGTGGTGGTGCTCGTGGGGCTTGAACTCTGGACCTGGGTGCTGTCCCTCAGCTCTTCAGCTCAAGGCTAGCACTCTACCACTTGAGACAGACTGTCCAGACTACTTGACAGAGAGATGAGGGGATACAGAATTAAGATCTGTAAAGCAGAGCTATCCCTAAGGAAAAAGAAAAAAGACACAAAACTGTAACAGTAGAGAACCAGAAAAAATAGAAACACAAAAATGCCCTGTGGCAACTTTCTTCCTTTTACAGACAAGGAAACTGAGGTCTCCAACAAATGAAGGACTTCGCTCACAAATCCATCACTAGATCCCATGTCTCTGTACTCCCTGAATGTTCTTGTCTATCCATGGTAATAAATTAGCAGGGTCACAGCTAACGCACTGTATCTACTGTGCTGGACAGTTGACAGATTCTTGGATGCTAGACAATAGGGACATCTGCAGAGCTGAAAAGATGTTTGAGTTTTCTGAGTGTACATTGATGTACAGACACACTGTTTGGTGCATCTAGAGGGAATATTATGCCTGTACGTTTCACTAAAACACCTGTTTGTTGCAAAGTCACAATAGAGCTTCTTTTGAAAAAATACCCGTCTTACTTCTACCCCGGACCTTTTCTTGAAACCACTAAACCAACTTATTCTTCTAAGAGTAAAGATTGTTCTGTGAATCGAGGTAACATTGCCTGGACCATTTTCTTGGAAATGGAAATCTATTCTAAAATTGAAAGGGGAATCATTCCTCAATGGAATACTTATGCTATCTATGATTTGCATCTGGAAATGCAAACAATTGTCCTCAGAAGTCATTGTGTGACAAATCAGGTCTCCCTTGAGGCACTTCTCAAGGGTAATAAATATTTCAGACATGAGGCTTAGTGAGGGTCTTCAGGTCATTGGCGTATATACCCTGAAGGGTTTAGTGGTACCAAGCCCTTTCTTATTCTCTTTTGTTTCCTAGCCAGGATGTAAGCCATTTGTGCTCTAACGGAATATGAACTAAAACATTTGAAACAGTGACCCAGCATAAACCTTTTTGCAATGTGATTATCTCAGGGATTTTTTTTTTGGTTGTGGGGCTTGAACTCTGGGCCTGGGCACTGTCCCTCAGCTCTTCAGCTCAAGGCTAGCACTCTACCACTTGAGCCACAGGACCATTTCTGGTTTTCTGGTCTCATGGAATTTCCTGCCCAGGATGGCTTTGAATAGTGATCCTCACATCTCAGCCTCCTGAGTAGCTAGGATTACAGGCATGAGCCACCAATGCCTAGCTTCAGGGATTTTTTTAGAGTAATGGAAAGCTGATTAACTCAGTTTACAAGTCAGTTTCCCCACAGCCACAATAATATATATGTATGTTACATAATATGTTTTATATATGTATATATATCATGTATACATATTAACATTTGAATTAAATTATTTTACTATTTATGGATATTTGACGTTTTGCCTCTAGGTGAACTTTCAAGGATTACTTGAATTCAAATTGCTTACCTCATGTTGAAGTGAGAGGGTTTCTCATTAACTGTTACCCAGGCTGGCCTTAAACTACAATCCTCCAGATTTCAGCTTCCAAGTAGCTGGGATTACAGATATCACCCACTGCTTCCCTTCACTTATGTGGTGGCATTTGTTCCATGTGTTCTAACTATCTACTAGGAACTTTG
Source organism: Dipodomys ordii (assembly GCF_000151885.1). Taxonomy (NCBI): domain Eukaryota; kingdom Metazoa; phylum Chordata; class Mammalia; order Rodentia; family Heteromyidae; genus Dipodomys; species Dipodomys ordii. Next base: position 15,667,224 of record NW_012267236.1, read on the forward strand.
AAACAGTGGATAGGCAGAGCTATCTATAAAGGGTAACACTGATAATATTCATGGTAATACTTATACATGGTTTTTTCAACCATAAAGAACAATCTTGGAGAGAGATATATCTCTTTGTATTTATCAACTAAGAAACAAGTCTAAAGTTTGTGAATACCAATGCCTGTGCTACCGGAACTTGTCTACATGAACCAAGCATCTATCAAGACTACAATAGTGAGGAAACAGTAATGACAGAGCAGATTTACTAACTGAGTCTAAAATCATCCTTGAGTTGGAAAAAGGCCAAGGATCTTCTGGCTAAACAACTAAGCTTTGAAGGAAAAGAATGAGTTCAAACACAGATCCAAAATATTTTTTAAAGCCCATACCAAAAAGACTGATGGTCAGATTCTAGTGAAGTTATCAAAAAATCCTTAATTAATAATCCAAGTGGTATTGATCAAGGTTAGGCATGTTTAGAAATACAAAAGCTTATAAGAAGGGGCTGGGAAGGTGGCTCAATGGTAGAGTGCTTGCCTTGCATGCCTGAGGCCCTGGGTTTGATTCCCCAGCACCACCTAAGCAAAAAGAAAAAAAAGTCGGAAGTGGTGCTATGGCTCAAGTGGTAGAGTGCTAGCCTTGAGCTGAAGAGCTGAGGGACAGCACCCAGCCCAGAGTTCAGGTCCCATGACCAGACCCAAAAAAAAAAAACTTATAAGAAAAATTATACAAAATGTCAGGAAAAGTAAGAAAATTGGTCATGAGAATGTTCTGTACTTCATATATTACTGGAAAAGGAAGAGAAAGCCTTGACAATGGCTTCTGTTTTTTTATCCTTTAAGGTCCCTTAGATTTTGCTTTTGAGTCTAAGGCTGTTCAGATAAGTATTGTTTACTGGTGTTTGTATACTGGCAACAATTAACAAAGAAGCATTGTGATTTTCTTATACAACTCAGGTGCAGAATGGCATCTTCTAAACTACAGCCCATGTTTTCTGATAGTGAGTCTTAAAGAATCACAATTTAAAAAAAGAATGAAACATAACATTGACCCGGTCAGTTCAATTAACCTTTCATTCCCCTAATTTCCTCAGATATAAAATAGAGCAAATATGTTTTTTAAATAGAGCAAATATTATTAGCATAATGTTTCAAAGAATGTGGAAAGAATCAGATCAGAGAAAAACACTGTGTCAATGATAAAACAACAAGTTAAACGTACAATATATGCTTATATTTCTCTCATAGCTATGGTTTTTCAGAAGTGTCTAGTGAACAAAACTAATCAGTTGTGACTTATGAAAACTTTCTGATAGCAGGCTGTACTAGGAATCCCCACACATCATATCAACTTCTATTTTTTCCCCTTTCACTCAGAATTAACTGTATCAAAAAATAAGAGCATATTATATCTAGGCCTACCATAGCCTGGACAAACTCAGATTATCTAACCCAATGTGTTTCTCTTGTTGTTTTTTTTTCAGCTCTGAGGCTTGAACTCTGGGTCTTTCCATGACCTTAAGCGAGGACTTTTAGTCCCCCATAAATCTAAGTATTGAACAAATTTTTTTAAATTAGTTTTCCTCAAGCTCCATCAGCAGCACCATGTCTATTAATCACAGATATCAAACTGAGATGTGATCTCTTTTGCATGAGGAACCTGCATGATCCTGATCATTGATGAGCAAAACATGCAGAGGGATTTGATATACCCTCTAAGGGGAGTAGCAAGATGGATTTGCTATTAACTTGAAGAGTTGAACAGCAGCTTATCCTATCTATTCCTGGGGCTACCTGGGACCTGGGACAGTACATGAGGATCCTGGACTGAAGAAATAAAAAGACAGAAAGAGAGGGGAAGAGTGGTGAACCAGGGGGTTCAGACCTCACTGGCTTCTTTACCCCAAGCTCCCATTAGCAAGCTTATTTATTTAGTTCAGTAAAGGGGCAGTGACTACAGGCACATGCAGAAAATAGGTTATCAGTCTATCTTGTGGTTACAACCATTTGCATGAGATATAGTTTGTGTAATTGACTCCCTTATCATTAGGAAGCAGAGGAGAATGATAAACATTCTACCGTAACACACATATTCATCAAATTTCCAAGGTCTCGAACTTTTAGGGTCCAAAGAGCTCAAATTTAAACAAACTTCAGGTAGTAACTTACATATTTGTCTCACCTTGTCTGTTTGACCTTTCTAGGGTCCAGTTCTTAGCCTCCTGAGTACTGAGGAGACAGCATTCCAACCTCTTAACAGTCTCTGCTCTCAAAGCTCTGCCTCAGAGTTCCATAGCTTAGTAATATCAATATCAAATATTTGAAATAATTTTTTTGTTTTTATTTATTTATTTTTATTGTGAAAATACCGTACAGAGGAGTTACCATTACATGGGCAAAGTAATGAGTATATTTCTTAACAAGCATTGTTGCTGCCTCCTCCTTTGTTTCCCCTTCCCATCCCTTCCCTTCTACCCTCCCCGTCCTCTTCCCCCCTCCCCCCCGGCTAGCCAAAGTTGTACTTTGGGGCATTTACCCAAATGATCACAAACAAGACCATACTAAAGCTACCAGCACTACTATGTTTATTGCAGCATTATTTACCATAGCTGAGATATACAAGCAACCCAGATGCCCCTCAGTAGATGAATGGATCAAGAAAGTGTGGTATACATACACAATGGAATTCTATGCCTCCATCAGAAAGAATGGCATTGCCCCATTTGTTAGGAAATGGAAAGACGTGAAAAAAATTATAAGTGAAGTAAGCCAGGCCCAAAGAAACATAGGTCCCATGGTTTCCCTTATTCACAATAACTAGTATATGTCAATGACAAGCAGAAATGGTCAGATAAGTTGATGTTAGGCGGAATGAACTCCTAGATAAGGATTCAAATGTTTTTTCTTCTTTCTTGCAATTGTTTCTAACACATTTATAAGATGATTTCTTTGTTGCTTTGTATGTCCCTCCCCCACAGTATAACCCCTGTTTTCACCTGTATTTGATGTTGGTATAATTTGTGGAGGGGAAGGGAAAAAAATTGTTTAAATAGGGATACAGGTGGACCCATTGCAACAATGAGATGTACAAGTCGTTATGTCAAAAAACGAAATTTAAAATGTTTTTAAGGGATAAAGAAATGACTGGATACCATGTACAAAAAAGGGAAGGATAGAGATACCAGCTACTCATCTTTAATCGACTCAGTGTGGATACTGGGTTTCCTGATGTGGGAAAGATGGAGGTGGTGTGGGCAACAAACATACCTCTGGGAAGCCCTAATGGGTCCACTTGTGCTCTGCTTTGTTCCATGCACAGATGGAACGGAACCCTGACTATGACACCAAATCATCTTTCTGACTCAACCCCATGTGCCCAACTTCAGCTATGTTCCCTAGCACTATTTCTTGTTACTGCTGAGGCAGGAGGAGCATCTAATCAAAACCAGCTCCATTACTTAAAAGAACAGTTTGGTTACTTATACTACCGAAGAAAATATTACTCTGATCAGGTCTTAGGAACTACCATACAATTATGTCTAATTCATTGTATATTGTAAGCCAAAACAGATGGACTATAACTCTAAGCACAAACAGCATAACTTAATTTTCTACCAAACAGATGACCTCCTAATAATAGTAGGTAGAGATTTTTTTCCTACACAGACTGACAAGTACTTTCCTTCTTCTCCACTAACCCCTGTCTTATGAGACCGGAAGAAGTGGAATTTTATATAACTATCTAAGGAGAAGGAAAAATGTCAGTGATTACTCCTGTCCTACGATTTTTACAAAATTCTTAGCCCTATTTTGTGGGTCTATCTAAACAACCAGATCAATCCTGGCTACAGATTCTTGGGCGGATTCTTAGCACTCTAAGATAAAGACTTGAAATGCTAGGAGGCCTCTCCTTCCTCTATCACAGAACTAGAAATGAAGGATAAGTCCAGGTTTATGTATTTATCAATATATATAATCTATTAATATATAATATTTAGCATATTATATATTATTCAGATAATTATATATTATTTAATAATATTATATGTATTACATTATATTATATATGTAATATATAATAATATAATATGTAATATATTACATATGTAATACATAAAATATGTAATGTGATATATGTTATATTACACATTACATATTATACATATAATATATTTTAGACACACACACACACACCTTCTCTGGTTGTCAGATTCCTACCCCTGCCAATCATGTGGCTGTCCCCTCCTCCACCTTCCTTTGTTATAGTCCATACACATACATACCTTTTCCTCCCTGTTTGCATAATCAGTGAGGAAGTTCAGCCACACTAGTGGGAAAATTACATTAAGAAGAAGATCTGAAATCCTCTTGCAGTTATAATACTATCCTTGTCTATAGGGAGTGTTCATAAAATGGTATTCACCTTTCTGTCTTTGGGCAGCTATAGAAAATGCTAATGTTTGACCTACAAAGCTTTATTTGATCTGCCATTGCCAGCCTACCTCATCAGCCCTAAAGATGCCCATTTTCTGAATACCCCTCACTCTTCCATAGCCCTAGACTGCCCTTCATTTAAACCTCCCCCACGGTAGGTGTCACTCTGATGCCCTCTTAACTTGCTCCCATTGCAATACTTCTCCATACTACTGCGTCACTACTGAAACTCATAGCTACCTAAGGAAAAGTGTCAGGTCTGTACCTCTGATTGCAACACTTTACACAAGGTGTGGCTTTGTCAGTTATGTTTCAAGAAAATGACTTGGAAGTAGTATAGTAGACAAGGTTTAGTTTAGGATGAATTTAGATGGCCATAATAAGGTGGTAGCTAAGGTAAGTTTAGAATTAAGAATATTTCTTTTCTCCCTTTATTTCTCCTATCATTCCCTAATCCTTTCTGTTTTGTGTCTTTATAATTTTGTATAAAGCAATGTCTTTAGACTTAATGAAAGAAAAATAAATGACAACCTAGATATTATTATGGATAGGGAATAAGAAATTGAGGGATTCCACACAATTGTTTCCTTTTATTTATGAAAACTAGGGCTTGATGTCAAGATTTAGCAAAAAGAAGAACCTGCCATACTAATGTCAGACACACACACATTCACACACACACACACACACACACACACACACATGCACACAAATAGCATCATCTCTCTATGGAAAGGAGTGTTAGTTTTTAAGCAGGTAGAAGAAGAAATACAACGTATTCGATATCCCTTTTTGTAATTCTTTTCTTTAGTTTTTCTACCGAGGAGCTACACGTAGAATTCCTACCATACTTGCTTCCTATATTTAAACTTCTCTGTCTCATTCTTTCCCTACCAGAAGCTTTCAGTCTTCTGTGCTCTTCATGGGAAGCTGCTCCCTTCCCAATGGAACTACTGCCACTTTTAACATTGTGCTTTCTAATTCCCGCTCCACACTAGCACCAGTATACTTTTCTGCCACTCAAGAACCCTATGGGAACCTTGAATCCAAGCGACAACCCAGCAAAAAGACAGAGCTTGGGAACAAGAGTATGTACTTTATCAGACAGTTTTATCAGAGAGCAGCGTGTACATAGTTGGTAACTACAGAGATGAGAGTCAGTGCCAAGCACCAGCTTCCATTAGATTGTAGCTTCAAGATCCTTCATTTTGACGTGGGGAAACCATAGCTTACTTTTTGTGGGCCAAGAATTTGATTAAAATATGACTAACTATGTTTAAAATGTCATCTGAGTGCAACTGAGCTGATATCCCAGAAATAAAACAGCAATCTGGAAACCATGTTTTCCAAAATGCTCATTAGAGTGCTAGAGGCTTCTTTCCACATCTGTTCTATCTCAGTGAAGTTGAAGATTCTTGGCTAACTTGGTCTGACCTTGGAGTTACAGCACCTCCTGGATTTCACACATGAAGACCTAATGCCAAAGCCAGGGGAGGTGATTTGCTCACGACCACAGAGCAGGTGAGTGGAGAAACCTGAACTGCACTCTGTTTTCATGACCACTAATTTAGCCTCGTTCAGTGTGATGCCACTGGAGGGGAATAAAAGATTCCGTTGCAGAGAAATGGCTTTTCTCCCAAGTAATTTAGCAACAATAATGTTTTCCATTATTACTAGACATAAATACTTTTCATATAGTTCTTTCAGTTGTACTATTTCCCCTGTAAACTTATTTGTGTCATTGTCTTCCAGATTTCATGTTATTATACAAAAAAAAGGCTATGGATAACACAGAATATACTTCTATCCGGACAGTGTTTTATAGAAAGCATTTTTTACACTTACAACAGCTAGATGGTCTCTAAAACTATTATTTCCAGTTCTCAAACATTTCATCCCAGTATTATATATCTATTTCCCAGTATCTACTTTCTATCCAGAGTGATGAAGTCAATTTAAGTTTATCACTCCATAACAGTTTTTAAATAAAATAACTCACAAACCAGTAAAATGATCTTTTGTCATGAGTTGCAATCTGTGATTTGGGAAAAATAATTAATTTAATTTAACAGTATCTATTCGCTCCTCTCTCTCCAATTAAACCTTAATCTTTCACTTACAGACTAATAACTGTATTCTCAACTACAGAAGAAAATACTGTGAAAACCAAAGTTTCCAAAGAGATAGCAATGCATATATGCATTCCTAATGGTAGGTACATGGGAGGCAGGAAGAACAAGGAAGAACCCAAGAAGAACTCCACCTGGCATTACTACTGATTAATATAATAAAGACCACTCAATAACCAGGAACTCGGTGGTCCAATACAATGTTTATAACTATGCCTATTAATGCATGCAGCACATTCTCAATATTCTTATTATACTACAGCAGCAACCATGGTTACTTACAACTGCGCAAAACAGGAGAATCACACACAAACACATAAAAAGTCATTGTGGCTTAAACTAACAAAACAAATAGCATATTAAACAAAGTAGTATTGACTCAAATCAGAAATAATGTTTTAATTAAAGAAAGCACAAATTGGTTGTTAAGTTTAAAGAATATTGCCAGAAAAAAAGTTCGTGAAAATATAGATGACTTAAGCAACAGAATTAAGAAATGTGATCTAATTAAACTAGGAAATATGAGGGAATGGGTGGGCTTAGGGGTTATAAGGGGCAATTATAGAAGAGGTAGCATTGATCAAGATGCCTTAGATTCATAAACTGACATGTTGAAGTGAAACTCCCTTGTACAACTATTTTAAATACAAAGATAAGCTTTACAAAAAGAAATATTACCTAATTTGCATGCTCAGAGCTTTATTCATAATATCTGCAATATACATGCATACATACTATAAATACTGATGGACCATTTACCAAAATTGATCATATACTTAGCCACAAAACATGCATCAACAATTTCAAAGATTAAAATCACTTCATGAGGGCTGGGAATGTGGCTTAGTAGTTGAGTGCTTGCCTAGCATGCATGAAGCTCTGAGTTTGATTCTTCAGAACCACAAAAATAGAAAAAGCCAGAAGTGTTGCTGTGCCTCAAGTGGTAGAGTGCTAGCCTTGAGCAAAAGAAGCTCAGGGACAGTGCCCAGACCCTAAGTTCAAGCCCCAGTTTCTAACTCATTGTCACAATGAGTTAGAAATCACATAGAGATAAATGAGTTAGAAATTACATAGAGAGAATTTTTCTTAACATTTACAAATTTAACAATGCACCACTAAATAATTAATGGGTTATAAAGGAAATCACAAAAGAATAAATTATATATAGTGGTAAATTATAAAAAATCTGACCATAGGGAGACACAGTATTACAAAGTTTAGAACCTCAATTGTATTTGGGGAGCAGTACCTAAAAACCAGTGATCTAGACCTCTCACTAGAAATTGGAAAGTAGTCACAAAATAAAATCCAAAGATAATAAATTAACTAAAAATGATAATGATAACAATTAATAAAATATAAAGAAAGAAAATTTACAAAGCCAAAATACAGAGAAAATTTGTCATGGCTAGCTCTGGGCATGGCAGCAGATGCTTTTATTCTTGATTAATCAGGAGATAGAGTCAGAAGATGATTACAATTTAAAGGTAACTCAGGCAAAAAATTAATAAGAACACGTTGTAACAAATACTTTATTATAGTTATTGAGGAGGAGTCATGGGTAGCAGGATCATGGTCTGAGACTACCCCCAGGGAGAAGTATAAGACTGTATCTGAAAAATAAGTAAAACAAGAAAACAAAAACACAGATTAATGGTATGGGTCAAGTGGTAGAAGTGTCTGTACATGACATGTGAAGCTCTGAGCTCAGCCCTAATTATAAGAGAGAAAGGAGAGGGAAACAGAGTTATCTACCCATAACTCTTTGCCAAAAAAGGTCAAGAAAAATGAAAAAGAAGAACAAATTCCTAAAGATTTGAAAAGGGCACAGCATTGCAGTTTAGTCAGAATAAACTAAAAGAACAACCAAAATAGTGCTTTGTAAATGAATTTGAATATTCAGAAGAAAGGAAAAAAATCCTAGAATGCAACCACATAGCTATGGAAGAAATAGAACCCACAATGATATTTATGTTTAAAGTGGATTCTATAATTTAAAATACTCCTTTCTAAAGCCTGAGAAGAAGCTAGACACCAGTGCATTATACTCAAAAGGTTGAGACATAGAGGATCAAGATTTAACACCAGTCCTGGTAGAAAAATCCATCTCCAACTCATCAGAAAACATCATGTCTAGAATCATGGCTCAAATGGTAGAGAACCAGCTGTGAGCAAGAAATCTGAGTAGAGTACTGGTTTCCAATTTTAGTATTTATAAATAAACCCTGAAATGAAATCTTAGGTCAAGATGTCTTCACTGATGAAATTTTCCAAACATTTAAGGTGGAAATAAATGCTAACAATGATATTAGAAAATACTTCTCCACTTATTTCATGAGCCAGAACAACCTAAAAGGTAACTTATTAAAAGAAAAAAAGAAAATCAGGTCTATTCTAGATCATAAAAACTTATTTTTAAAAAATGAGGAATACAAGAGAAATTTGTTAGTCAACCCAATTTATCTTCAAACAAACATAGTGAACAGGATATTGAATGAAAAATGTTACAAATTTCCTTCTGAGATTGAGTCTGAAGCAAGGATTCTAATAGTATGACATCTGTTCAGCTTTGTGATGGTGTATAAGGATTAAAATGTCATCATTTACTGATTGTATAGCTGAAAAAGTCTAAAAGAATCAACAGATTAAACTGTTTGTATTATTACTATATCATATGCCTTTATATTACCGATGAATTTAAAAATATGTAGTAGGAATGCCAGCATTTCTGTAAGAGATAGGAGTAATGAACTGGGAATTCTCTGTCATTAAGTAATTACCCTACCTGTAAAATGGCATAGTACTATTTAAAAGTGAAATTTGAGAGAAGTGGGACAAGCTGGGAATCTGAGAACATTCAACATATGCTCCAGAAAGAAGAATCCAGTGACCCCAAATGCAGCAGCTAACAGGGAAGATGGGAGAAACCATAAGGATTTCCTGGGGACACATGAAATCACAGAGAAGCTCTCAGAGCAGAAGAAATAGTGGCAATGATCTTGAAACCAGCACCCCACCATGGTCAGGAAACCAGAAGTCAACAAGCAGGATCAAAGACTCCCTGAAACAGCCAGACACCACAGACAAACAAACAAACAAACAAAGACTTAGAGAACTTTGCCACCTGCCAAGAAATTGGGAGGTAGGACTGGTAGACCAGTAACTGTAGATCCCACCTTGAGAAGTATTGGATGGCTCTGTAATCAAAAGTCATAGAACAGTAGCTTAGATTTTAAAAAACAAGAACTAACAATGGAATGCTACATAGCCATTAGAAAGAATAATTTTCAGGGAAATAGACCTAAAATAAGTCATGGTAAGTGAGATAAGCCAAGCTCAGAGAGACAAATGGCATATGCTTTCTCTCATATGTAGAAGCTAGATCCAAAATATACTGGGACATGATAAATTATACAAGATTCCAGGCATTCACACACAGTGAGACCAAAGGAAGCTATTTTGAGGAGTGGAACATAAAGCAAAACACAGATGCACAGTATCTATGTGCAACTGATCATACAAAATAATACTTATCCAAATGAACTCCAGAAAATGGAAACAAGAGGTTTTTTCCTTCATTGCTGTTTTTGTTTTGTTTTGTTTCTGTCTCATTTGTTCATCTATGTGTCTTTGGGAGGTAAGGGGACACAGAAATGGAGGCACAAAGGTTGAACAAATGCAGCACTGGTGCTCACTAGACACTACATTGAAAATAAACTGTACAACTTGTGGGTTGGATGGAAGGGAAAAACTGGGAGACAGTGAGAGAAGGGGTGTTGACATTGTCCAGAAAGAATGTACACTTTCTCTGACTTATGAAACTGTATGCTCTCTATATATCACCTTTGTAATAACAATTGTATTTTTTAAAGACCCAAGCATTTAGTGCCTTTGAGAAACATATCTCACTGATAAAGACAAGTGCAATACCAGAATAAAAGGATGGAAGAAAACCTTCCCAGCAAATGCACACCAATAGCAGGCTGGGGTACATTTGATAAAACAGACTTCAAAGAGACAAAGTCACTTTGTATGAACAAAAATGACCAATATAGAAATTATAGTTGTTGACATATATGCACCAAATAGTAGCACACTTAAGTTCATTAAGCAAACACTCCTTGATTTACAAATGCTAGTAGAATTCACAACTAAATCATACTAGGAGACTTCAATACCTGACTCTTACCCATTCATATGTCATAAAAGCCAAAGATCAGAAAAGAAACCTCAGAATTAAATAGTACCATTTCCCAAATGACTTATAGAGTACTCCACTCAATAGCTAAATGATATACATTCTTCTCAATAGCCCACAGAACTTTCTCCAAAATACATCATAATATATTAGGACATATGGAAAGTCTGATCAAGTACATAAAAATTAAAATAAGCCCTTTATTCTATCTGACCATAATAGAATTAAATTTGAGCTAAAAAGCAAAATGATACCACAGAAAAAATTCACAAAGGAAAACTGAAAGACAGATTTTTTTAAACAATACGTGGGTCACTGAAGTAATAAAGGGAGAAAAAAAATCCTGGATACAAAGGAAAATGAAAACCCATTCTATAAGAACTGGAATAGAGCAAGAGTAGTTCAATAGAAAGATCAGAGGTTTTAGGGCCTATGTTTCAAAAAAAAGGAGGGAAGGAAGAAAGGAAGGAAAGAAGGGAAGGAAGGAAGGAAAGAAGGGAAGGAAGGAAGGAAAGAAGGGAAGGAAGGAAAGAAAGAAGGGAAGGAAGGAAGGAAGGAAGGAAACTGTTTAACTAAATAATCTTATGGTGCAATTAAACATACTAGAAAGACAGCAACAAGCCAAATACAAAACTAGTTGATGGAGGGAAAAAATAAAATTTTAGACAGGAATTATCATGACCAAAAAAAAAAACAACCCAAAACCTATGCAATGAATCAGTGAAACCAAGAGTTGGCTCTTTGAAGAACCAAATATGACCTATAAGGCCCTAGCTAATTTTACAAAAAAAGAAAAGGAGAGAAGTAAAGAAATGCAAGTGAAAAAAATTAAAGGTGAAAATAAAGGGAAAGTGTCATAAATGATACCAAACAAATTTAAAAGATCATAATGAAATACTTTAAAAAAACTATAGTTAAATAAGCTGGAAAATCTAGAAAAATGCAAAAATTTCTAGATGCATATGAGCTGTCATCTAAGCCAGATATACCTCTTAAAGCCACAGTGAACAGTGAGATTGAAGTAGTAATAGTCTTCCAAGAAAAGCTTATCACCAGATGGACTCAAATTGTCTCAAAGCTCAAAGAGGTAATATTAATATACCTCAATCTCTTCCATGAAAGAGGTAAAGGGGCACTACCAACCACATGTTATGCAGCAAATATGCTCATTCCAACGGACAGAAATGCAACAAAGAAAATGAATTATATGTCAATCTCACTGAAGAATAATGAATCATTCCATAAAATCGCTGCAAATAGAATTCAACAACACAAAAAAATCATATCCTACAATCAAATTGGTTACTCTTGGAATGCAAGGATGGTTCAACATACAGAAATCTATGTAATACATCACTTAAACAGTACCAAAAATATATTATATGACTATTTCAATTGATACAGAACTTGCCTGAATCAAGAATACATAGATAACCCTTTTTTTCCAAAAAAAATTTAAACATTCCACTTTAAAACATATTCAAATATCCAAGATACTCAAAATTATAATTTTAAATTTTTTTTCAAATTAAAAGATTACAAGCCAGGAATAGTGGTACCTAACAATCATCTAAGCCACTCAAGAGACAGAGGCTGGATGAGCACAGTTTCTAGGTTAGCTCATTCTGAATGTGAGTGAGATCCTTTCTCAAAAATGGTTGGCTTCAGGCCAGCTGCTGGTGTCTCATGCTTGTAATCCTAACACACTAGAGGCTGAGATCTGTGGATCATAGTTCAAAGCAAGTTGGGGCAGGAAATCTGTGAGACTCTTATTTCCAATTAACCACCAGAAAACCAGAAGTGGTGTTGCACTAGCCTTGAGTACAAAAGCTCAGGGACAATGCCCAGATCCTGAGTTTAAGCTTGCCCATAACTGAATAAAAAAATGGTTGAAGGCATAACTCAGTACCAGATCCCTTGCCTACTATGTGTAAGACTCTGGATCCTATTGCCATTATTGCCAACATACCCACATACACACACACACACACACACACACACACACACACACTTCTACTGCGTGCACACTAAAATAATGAATATCATCTAGATAGATTATGCACACATAAAAACTAAAGAAAAATAAAATAAAGAATAAACCCTACTGGAAGAGTAGATTGTCAAAGCAAGCAGATGAAAGGAGCAAGATCACAAAAACAACAAAAATACCCAATTCATATACCAAATTCACAAACCAAATTCAACAACACAATAAAATGATCATTCACCATGATCAAGTAGGTTTTATCCTAGGGGAGAAGATGGATCTACATAGGCAAAGCAGTAAATGAAATATACCACATCAACAAAATAAAGACAAAAGCTATATGATCATGTCAACAGCTTGATAAAATATGCTTGTTAAAATAGAGCACACCTTCCTGATAAAAATATTGAACAAATTATGCATAGAATGAATTACTTAATATAATGATGATAATGAACCAACAGCTAACATGATAATGAATGCAGGAGAATTGAAACCTTTCTAATAGCTGTAACAACATGACTGTTATTTAAAATAATGGTGGACTCCAATCCTCTGAAGTAGAGGCTGGATCTGGTCCCAATGCAATGGTCCCAATATACCGATAAGACAATATCCCTCCAGGGACTTCCCTGGGCTTCCAGAGAAAATGGCTGCCCCTGCGAATCCAAGAAACTTGGAAGGTTTGGGGGATCATTTAACCCACAAGTTCTCTTTTCAGAGTAAGAGCTGGAAAGGAGTAAAGAAACTTAATGAGACTCACAAGCTCATCACTGGCCTTGTGATACAACTGTCTCCTCTTGATCACATTTTCGATTTGCAAAAGCTGAAGTCATCATAACATTGAAGAACAATATGGCAGTGCATTCGGCTCATCACTTCAGTTAAAAGAAATAGCCTATTTGATGTTTTATGTTTCAATTTTCTATGTACTAATAAAAGTGCATAACTGCAGAGAGATTTTCTAATACTGTATGGCATAATATAGATTTACAGACTGTATAAGAAATAAGATTCCCTGGCACAGGAAAATCCAGAAATTAAAACAACATCATCAAAATCAAATAAAGAAATCAAATTCCCTCCTTTTGGTTTATTTTTGCTATACAATCGAATGTTGAGTTGTTTCTTAATTCTGTTTTTTTCCCCACGAGTGTGGTGTAGATTTATGAAAACCTGAATCATGTGAATCATGCCATGTCTTGTTCTCATTACCTTAGAAGACCTTTCCAGGAACATGAAACTATGTGCTTGAATTTTTACTCTGGTGTTTCTGACTCTGGAGTTTTTCCAACTTGTCCTGATTTTTTAAAGAAAATTAGTGGTTTATCTGACCAACTAGGGAGTCACAGTCTAATTTTATTTTTTTCTGAGTGTACAGCAGAGTTCTCAACAACACAGACCAAGAACTGCATCATTCTTTGATGTGGACTGTCCTGTTCTTTGGGTTAGAGGATGTTTAACAGGATCTCTGGGTTCTAGATGTCAACATTTTGTGACAACAAAAATTTTTTCCAGGCACACCCACCATAGCAGGGTGGAAACTCTATCCAGAGTTGAGAGTTCAGATCTGAAAGCATGCTGCCAATACTTGACTTTTACTCATGAAGTACTCAGCGACATTAATAGAAAGGGACAATAAGATAAACATTAAGAACCATTTACTTAGACCTAATCATATAAAAAGCACTATGACAGGTGCGGTATATACAGATCTCATTTTATCCCCAAGTTAACCTGAAAAGTAATGGATCAGTCAATGCTCTCGTTTCCTCAAGCAATACACAGTCTAAGTATTTTGTTCATGCTTCTTAGTACCATGGACATTGTTCCTAGATGCTGAGTTCCCACTTGATCTCCTGGAATGCCAAGGAGCTACACTGCAGGAATGCTCCAATGTGAACACCACTGCAGCCTCTCCTGGGCACAGGAATCCAATACACCATGATACACTGTGATCCACACTGTTGATGCTGGGCTAGGACCAGAATAATATTGCCTCTGACAACGACAGCCTTTGAGACCAGTCTCCAGAAAATTCCTTTCTCCTCTGTCCTTTCTCATGCCTGAATTAAATTCAGCATCTCCAATCAGACCTTTGATTAGTATTGCCTACATTATATACCTGTCCCAGAGCTGCACAGGAAGCAGGGATTATGAGTTTCTCAATGATTTAGGGAAATTTTCCAGAATGAAAAAGTACATTCAATGTCTCCTGAAGAACTGCAAAGCATATTAAATGTCCACTGCATGCTGAACCTAGTGGCATGTGCCTATAATCCCAAGGCTAAGGCAGGAGAATCAATAGATTAAAGTCAGCCTGGGTTACATAGTAAGATCCTGTCTGAAATAAGATCATATCATGAAGAATGTTGCCTTCCAAAAGCCTATGAAGCCCTTGTGGAAGAAAACTGTAGGAGAGATATTATATAAAAAATAGCATCTTTGTATGTACCCTCAAATTTGGAAGATTCTTGCTGGGCCTAGCAATCAGATTTAAAAAAAAAAGAAAAATACAAAGACAAAGAGAAAGACAAAGACCTCCAGTGAGTTAGTATTACAGAGAGAGACAGAGACAGAGAGACAGAGAGAGACAGGGAGGGAGAAGGAGAAGAAGGAGGAGGGAAGGAGAATCCAAGTAAGCAGGAAAGATGACAGTCTCAGAAAGAGGAGAAAGCCTTCCTCTCGGAGAAAGTCTGAGAGCACAGGAGTTTGTGAGTGTGCATTTGTCTCCACATGAGAGGAAATAAGCTATCTCCAGACTAAGAGTTTCCAGCTTTTCCCTAATTAATGTTCCCAAGACTTTCTGGCCCATCCAGAGGTATGTGACAGAAGCCCCCAAGGTTCACAGTGTGGAGTGTCGGGTGCCAGGATAGGAATGATCCAAGATAACTCCACCTCTAACACAAAAATCATTTCTCAGTGATGGTAGCTTGATGATTTTACTAGCGTCAAAAAGAAGTAATGAAATTAACCCAATTTGTGGCTGCCAAATGAAAAATGAAACTAGACAAAAATGATATTATCTAAATGCTGTTTCTGAACACAATCTGGGGCTTTAGGAAAGCTGCACAAGCTCTTCATGATTCAGTTCGGTAGCTTTCACATATCCAGAAATTTTATGCATTTCATCTAGTTGTTCCAACATGTTAACATGTAGATTTTGTGTTCCTGTGTTATTCATTGTAATGTCTCATTTTATCTTTGTTTATATTTAGTCAAGTCTTCTGTCTTAATCTAGCTAAAACTTCTCATTCTTACATATCTTTTCAAATAAAATCAACCTTGTTTTATTGTTCTTTGGTATATTTGTCAGTCTCTTTCATTTATTTCTGAGCTACCTTTATCATTTCTTTCCTTCTATTAATTCTGAGTTTGTTTTTTATTTTTTGTGTTTGTGATTCCTTGAGACATATTTTAGCTTGTGTTAGATCTTTTTTCTTTATGATCACTGTATTTTTTGCTACAAACTCTCCTATTAGAACTATTTTGGCTGTTATGTATCAGTTCTGGCATGTTGTATATTTTCATCTATTTCAAAAAATGTTTACATTTTTATTTTTTTTCACTTGCTGAGTTGGTTATTCAACAGCATGTCATTTAGTTTCCAAAGCTGCATGAATCCCAAAGTTCTTCTTGTTGTTAATTTGTAGTTTTATTCCACAATGGTCAGAAAAAAAAAACACTTGGTTTTATTTCCATTTTTAATTTATTAAGATGGTGGCCATACATTAAAACTACCCTGGAGAATATTCCATGTGTAGTTGGGAATAATCACCAATCTCCAAGGGCTTTTACATGGAAAATAGAGGAGTTGAGATAGGAGTGTCTCCTTTTCTAGAGATAAGAACACTAATAGTAGCCATACTTAAGTGTTATTGGGAGACTCTATGTGTTGTCTTAAAATCCTTCTAAAAGCCACGTTTTTCCATATATATGTTCATATATATATATATATATATATATATATATATATATATCTCCATATAAGATGGAGAGTGCTAGAACTAGGAATCTGAAAAGGACCTGAGTCAGACCACTTGTTCTCTATCCCAATGACTCCTGAGGTTCTGGTTCTTTCTTTTCTTTTTAATTTTTATTTTTTTATTGTGAAAATACTGTACAGAGGGGTTACAATTACATGGGTAAGATAGTGAGTACATTTCTTATCAAGCATTGTAGCACTTCCCATCCCTTCCCATCCTCTTCTCCCCTACCCAATCCTCCCCACCCCCCGCAAGTTGTAAAGTTCGTTTTCAACATGACAACTGTACTTCTCATTGTTGCAACAGGTCCACCTGTATCCTTATTTAAACGACTTGTTTTTCCCCTTCCCCTCCACAAATTATACCGACATCAAATACAGTGAAAGCAGGGGTTCTACTGTGGGGGAGGGACATACAAAGCAACAAAGAAATAATCTTATAAATGCGTTAGAAACAAATGCATGAAAGAAAAAAAAACATTTAAAATACATATCTTAGGGTTCATTTTCCTAACATCACCTTATCTGACCTTTTCTGCGTGACTCATACATATACTAGATATTGCAAATAAGGGAAACCATGGGACCTATGTTTCTTTGGGCCTGGCTTACTTTACTTAATATAATTTGTTCCAAGTCTTTCCATTTCCTAACAAATGGGGCAATGTCATTCTTTCTGATGAAGGCATAGAATTCCATTGTGTATATATACCACATTTTCTTGATCCATTCATCTACTGAGGGGCATCTGGGTTGGTTCCAGATCTTAGCTATGGTAAATAATGCTGCAATAAACATAGTTGTGCTGGTAGCTTTAGTGTGGTCTTGTTTGTAAACATTTGGGTAAATGCCCAAAAGTGGGATTGCTGGGTCATAGGGGAGCTCTATATGGAGTCATACACAGGGAGCAGCCAGCAGAGGGAGGCCTCCTGTGCTGTACTCTAGGAACATGTCTACTGTGCTTTGCTCTCACTCATCCATGATCATCTATGAGATGTGTGGAGATCAGGACTTCTCAGTTCTCTCCAAAAGACACTATCAGGGTTAGGACAAGGCTGTGATATCTCATACTTATGGATACTAGGTAGAGATAGAAGAATAGTGACCTTTAAGTATCCATTCCAGAGTATCTTCATTTTATATCTAGATTGTGGTTCTATATTTATGTATAAAGGCATGGTTGAGAAAGAGTTCTTAGAGTTAAACAAAAATATGACTTGTTTTATCCTAACAAATACCTATTAAGCAAAAAGGCCTGGCACCATCTATGTTGATCACATTAGAGAATTTCTACATCTTTGTTTCGTCTTTCTTGTTTAGAAAATTAGATGTCCATATGATAGGTGTTTATAAAATTTTAGTAGAATAGACTCAATGTCATTTCCAAATGTCCTCTCACACATTTTCAGGTCTGTACATCTAAAGCAGACCAGACTCAGTCTAAAGAATATCCCTTGGGTGAACCTCTGAAAATTGTCTTTTCTACAGTCATTTTTCCCCTGGTATTCCTCCTTCATCTCAGGTAAAAGTGGCCACTTCTCTCTTTAAGTTCCCATAGCACAGTCCCCAAAGCACTTAATATCCCAATACTGTTACCATTGTGAGTTCTGTATTCCCAGGGCCTACATCGGTCCAGTGGTAAGCATAGATTCATTCATTCAGCAAGTTTATGTTGTATGCCAGCTCCATTTTCTAGCTGCTACAAATACAAACTAGACAGACAATGTCCCACCTTCACAAGTGCTCAGTGTGAAACAACTGGCTGGGTATCTGAGATAAATGGGTGGATTACTACAGCTGCATAAAGAGGCTTGAAGAATGTGAGGCAGCGTCTGCTCTCGCAGAGTAGAAAAAGTTTGATCCTACTGTATATTTAGCAATTGGTGATCTTAAATAAATGATACTATAATCTTGCAAGATTTATGAATTTTTATTAGTCAGCAGCAGTAATGAGAACATTATTATGAGCTGAAGTGTTTTTCCCAAAATTCCATATTTTGAACTCCAAACCGTTGATATTGGAGAATGTTTCTTTAAGGAGACAATTTGTTAAAAATGAACTCAATGGGTAGATCTTCATCCAATATGACTCCTGTCTTTTTAAGAAAGGAGGTTAGGTCACATCATGGATTGTGTAAAGATACAGGTAGAAGGCCATCAAATGTAAAAGAGATGAGCCTGAAAAGACAGCAATCCAGTCAACACCTTGATCTTGGACGTCCAGCCTCCAGAATTTATGAGAAAGTAAGTTTCAGTTTCCATGAGCTATCGATCCCCATAATATGCATGTGCACATATTATTGTCAATGCAAACACATAGTATTGGTATACTTACGTTCACATTCTGAGTCTATTTTTAAAGCTCAGTATTTTTTTAATTTGATAAGCAAATGTATTATGTGAACATGTGTATACTGACTTCAAAATACACAGCCAGGTACCGATGGCACAAGCTTATAACCCTGTTTGTTTAGATGTGGAGGCTTCCCATTCAAACCAGATTGAGCATAAAAATTTACGAGACTATCTCCAAAACAAACAGTACAAACAGGACTGGAAGTGTGGGTCACTGGCTAAGCAAACCAGGAAGCCTTGAGTTCAGTCCTTAGTACCACTACCACTCAAAAAAATTGCACCCTTAAAGAGCCAGAATTATGTTTGGTATTGAGAACCCAGATACCAAACCCCCGTCAAAACTGAACACACAAAAGCAATAATCCCAGACACAGGACTTAGGAAGTTTATTGGTCTAGATTCAAGAAAAACTGAATGAAGAAAGGGAAGAAAGGGTAGTAACACTGTTCTGCACTGAGAAAAATAAGTGACAAAAATAAGAACTTTAATGCAACACTGGAGATAGTCTTGTCTATCACATACCCTCATTTGTGTACAGATTGATGTAGTCTCCTGGCTTAGGATGTAGTAGGAAGGAGTCTTAGCAGTGAAGGATGCTCTGCTCCCAGAGGGGACAGGTGCATAGATTCAAAGGAGGATTTAATAGTCTGAGAGAGGACCACCAGTACAGGGGCAGCAAAGAGGCTAGAATATACCTTGAGGCCCATGACTTAATCCTGAGCCTTCATTTCCTCCTTTCTAAAATAGTTATAATCTCCTGTCAAGGCTTTGGAGACAATCAAATGAAGTAAAACATCTTTACAAATGGCACATCCCTAGATGGAGAATATTCAAATGCCTTAACAAAATAGAGCTGTATCAGAGACAGCCACAGAGAGCCAACTCCCAAGCCACCACGAAGACAACCAGATCATCAGCCCAGGGGTGATAGTACACAACATGATTTAATGTCACTTTTTATGCCGGCAAGTGAATCACCTCTTTTTGTCCTTCTCTAAAAGTTTTTGAACAATTTTCAAATCCTTTATAATAAAGAATCAAACTCTGTGTATAATTGCCTTGGTTCAATTTTTAATCGAGATTGAAGTAGGATCTCCAGATAGTGTACAGTGAAGGAGATCATGAAGCCCCAGCAATATTGTAGGGACATATAGGTGAACACACAACAATATTATTCACTCCGTAGGTGGGCTACCTCCTCAGCTCCACTTCATTCCCTGGGCTACTACAAAGCTCCATGTAAAATTTAGGGTTATGCCAAAGATGGAGCAGTAATTCCAGTGTCGCCATCCCAGCCCAAGGAAGGTAAAGACTGAGGACCCTAGTCAGGAATCAGAAGATGCAGCCACTGGGTTATGGAGCATTTGAGTTTCTTAGAAGAGTTTACTATTCTGAATACAAGCTTAGCCAAGAGAGTCTAAATTGCTTTAAACTTTGAAAAGGCTATAACTTACTAAATTTTTCCTTATTTCCAATTAACCTGCCAAATGAGTTATTTCCTGTTTTGGGCTCATGGGACAAGAATAGACAATATTCACCTTCTGTCTGCAGTGACAAAGGAGGAATTTGATAGCTCCCAGCCCAGGAACACCCATCTCATAGCTGTCACTCAGGCTATATTCTATTTCCTCTGGAATTCAACACGTGATCCCTTTTTAAAAGCCAAGCTCTTGTTTGTTTTGTCCACAAATGATATCAAAATCCTTTGAACACAATACTAATGACATACCAAATCAACCTATTCTGCCATCTTGACATCAGAATTTACCTTCCTCCTGACTCTTCCTCCTTACCCTAAACCCACTGTCTCTTCCAACCATCTGCAGTCTTTTTTTGACTTTCTTGTCCCAAATTCACACTCTTGAACCCATTCTCCATGTGAGAATCCACATGGATATTTCTCAAATAGATATTGCACCTAATATATTTCCTCCTTGTAAACACCAGTTAATAACTTTTAACTATAGGATCAAGACCAAGCATGCCATTCAAATCCCTCTCCAGTCTCTAATTCTCTAGCCTCCTCCTTCTTTGTTATATACTCTGTATCTTAGCTTCAGGCCAGCTTCAATTGTTCACCAATGTGAAAGAAGGGGGAGAATTTACCTACTGATTCCTTTGGTTCAAATGAATCCATAAATATTTTATAAAGCAGAGCCAACTTCTTTCCTCTGTCCGTATTGGTTTAGAAGTCTAATATTGGATGCAACCTTGCAAATATTTGTGGGCCCTGAATAGCTCCAAAGCTCCCCTCCCACCACGCCACAACTCAGTGCACTTTCCTATTATTCTCTGGTCCCTGCAGTGACCATTGGAGGCTTCTCCTAAGACTCTGAAATCTGCTAGTGGCCAACTCAAATTCTAATATTAATATACTCTGTGTGTGGTTCTCAATTTTATTTTTTAAGTGCCAATAATGGGTTAACTCAGGGCCTCACACTCCCTTTAGTTGGCACTCTACCACTTGACCTATTCCTCCAGTCCAATGTTTTTCTGATTACTCTGAAGATGGAATCTTGAGGAATTTTATGCCCTGGCTAATATCCAACCTCTATCCTCTGGCTCTCAGCCACCTGAGTAGCTAAGATTACAGGCATGAGCCACCCATTCCTAACTTCAGCTATTTCTTGATGGTGACTGTCTTTACCAATGAATGACACAGTGAAAATAAAACATAACACAGATAGGAAAGGCATGACAAGGGCAGTAACCATCACAATGTGTACACTCAGAAACCATCACATTCTGCTCTTAGCTACACAGAGGAAGCCATGGCAGAAGGGACAAGAGGAAGAGACGTGGCAGAACCTTACCAAGATCACTAGGCCATATCCTAGCTCCCAGTGGGGCTTTTGTAAACAAATCTCATTGTGTTTTTATATCCATCTTACCAGCTTGCTAAACACCACACACTACTGATAGCTCTGGAAGAGGAGCTCCTCATAAGCAAGAAAATGTCAATTCTGACCACCCGCCAGATGATCACTTTAAAGTACCTTACTGTCACAGACATGCTACAAATCATGTGTTCTTTCTATTTATAGGAGAAATGAGAAGCTCAGTCAATGGGCACCCAATTGCAGTCTGTCCAACTAGCAGGAGCCATGACAGTGCCCTACCCCCACACACTAAGCACACACATGCTTTCAACACAGATCACCAAATTCTCTTCACATAACTCTTGGTTCTTGCCCCACCTTCTTATTGTCACCCCCCCCACACACACACCTAAGGTAACTCAGGCTCCACTTCCTCCATCCTCTCCGTCACCGTTCAAAGCTCTAAGATTCAAAAGCATGAAGATAAACAGTACCCTCACAGAAAGGTTAGCATAGCACCTTTAGCCCTTCATTTACACAATAGCTACAGCCACCCGAGAGGTACTGGGATAACATTCTAAAGAACCTGGTATCCTGGGAATTGAGAATATGAAAACTAGAGATCTGAAGATTGTCAGTTTCCCAAGGGGTAGGAATTGTTCAGCTCATGCCAACATCTCTAGTGAGTAGCACCAAATAACAAGACCAAACAGGCATTGGACAGACCAGGTATGGACTTGGGGCTTAGAATATTTCTGCAGACCCCATGGCTAAACAAAGTCCAGCACAACCTAGTTAGCCAAATGTCATGCCCCAAGACCTGGAAAGGAAGGTTGGCTCAATGGCATAAATACATTCTCAGGAACAAGTTCACACACAAAAAACTAATGTTTCTTCATTAATTTATTCTAACTCATTGCACAGTAGAGAGCAAGCACATTTTCCTTGCAATTGCATAGAAAACAGTCAGGTCAAGCCTTGGGCTCTGCCTTTGCAAACTACTGTCCATTAGTGAGTGACTGCATTTTGCTGTGTGTTCCTCTGATGCCAAGAGTTCTAGCTATGAGGACCTGCTGGTGTCTCCCCAACTTCCCGCTAAATAATGGATTCTGGTCTGATCAGAAAACTGTTGAGTATGAAGACTGACCTAACAGACTCCCTGTGTCACGAATAGTCCTGTAATGCCTGCAAAGATGGCAGCTGGATGGCAGTCAATGAACCCATCATCTTGCTAATTAATTAATCACAGAACAGAATAAAAATGCAGTTCTAGCAAAGTGAATTATTTCTGAACTCCCTCCTTATGTTTGCATGAAATTTCATCTTTGGTGAACAAATCTACAAGACTCAAAGTCTACACATTTTGTAATAACCACTCTTTAGTGATACACAAAAGACACTATGTTGGAAATGAACTTTACAACTTGAGGGGGGAGTTGGGGGAAGGGAAAGTGGGAAAAATAAGAGAGGGGGTAACAATGTTCTACAAGAAATGTACTTGTTGCTTTGCTTGTGTAGCTGTAACCCCTCTGAACAACAGCTTTACAATAAAATTGAAATTATAAAAATAAAAGAAATCATCATCCACTAGACTTAATTCTCACAGTGTCCAAATTGAATCATTGCACATACCACAAATGGTTTCCTTCATTCCTTACTATTTTTTCTAACAGACGTAGTTGTGATTTATTATGCAGAAGAATCCATCTTGAGTTCAGTCGTTGTCTCATGTTGCTCTGTGAGAAGAGCAAGAAGAGTGAATAATTTCAGAGAATGCACTTAACCTCTGGGAGATCTGACCTGCAGTGTGCCTGATCTCTGCGAAGGAAAGCACTCACCTCATTTTCAAGGAAATCATTTCCAATGGATCTTCCTGGTGCCAGCCTTGTCATCCTGTTCAAATTCCCTCAGTTGGAGTGTCATAGCACAATACAGACAAGTTAGCCATGCTGCATTGAAGCCAAGTTCTGTGGACCCAAAGACAAAAATGGCAGGTGCTGATTCTCATGTGGTTAAGAGGTCATCTTATCATGGGATGAGCAATTGTCTCCAGAAAACCCATACTGACGCATCTTCGGCCAGACAAGAGGTCCAGAGGATCATGCATCCACAATATGGGAGAGGGTCTCAGACAAACTAACAACTTCAAGTCACATTCATGTGAAGACAGGTTTTGCACCCCAATTACCTTTAATTGGGGCCACTTAATGCCTTCCGTCAACTCCCATTGTCTTAGTTTAACAAATGGAATCATAAATTATGCAATCAACAGCAATTCCACTTATTTGCAATTAGAACTTGTCAGTGTTCTCCCTATGAATAATTAATACTAGGATAACCTTGATAGAGCAAATGCATTTTTAGAGGGGTAGACTGAATATTTAGGAATTCTCCATTTGTGATTTCCATTTCAGATTCAAAGGATCAGCCAGTATACCTTTCCAGACAACTTTCAATCCAGCCAGTCTACAATTTTGGGTTTTGATTTTAGCTAAAACAAAAAAGAAAGGTACAAATAATTCCAAAGTTTTGGGTTTTGTTTTTGTGTTTTTTGTAGCTGCAATGATAATAAACAAAAGTGTTGAGTTCTTGTGAATTCTCAGTGAGTGAAAACACTGTATGTGGCTCTGAACCAGTATGGGGGAATTCTCTTTGGGACCATATTTTCCCCATCTGTAAAATAAGAGTGTAGGGATCTAAGAGTATTAAGTTATTTAAGTTTTTAAGACACTCTCCTAAATGTTAACTGCAGTAATGAGTTCTCAAGAGATCTCTAGGATAGATTGTATTGCAATAGAATCATTCATTCTCAGCCTAGTGTTTTATTTTATGCATCTAAAACTATTATTTCATGACAGGATTTATCATCTTCTCCAGAATACTAAAGGAATTCATTGTTAAAAAAAAGACAAAACAAAGCTGGGCACTGGTACTCACGCCTGTAATCCTAGCTACTCAGGATGCTGAGATCTGAGGATCAAGGTTCAAAACCAGCCTGGGCAGAAAAGTCCATGAGACTCTTATCTCGAATAAACTGCTCAGAAAACCGGAAGTGGCACTGTGGCTCAAGTGGTAGAGCACTAGCATTGAGCTGAAGAGCTGAGGGATAGCACAAAGCCCGGAGTTCAAACCCCACGACTGACTAAACAAACAATAAAAAACAAACAAAATTATTAAGAAGCCCAAGAAAGAAAACAATATATAAACAGAGGAAACAAATATATATACCCAATTTAATCTTGCCCTTGACAAAAGGAAAACATAGTAGACAATAAATCTTCAAATAGATGTACTGGGAAGAATCTTTTCAAGTATTCACTCAGCCTCCCAGCCTCATCTCCTTTGTGGAAATTCAGCAGAACAGGAATTCCTCCACGGCTTCATGCCAAGGTGAGAAGCCATCATATCTACTGCCCTCACCCCACCCAGCCAACCTATGAGGAGAGCCTACCCATCTTAATTCTAGACACAGAAGAGAACCTTGCAGATGATACATGTCTTGCCCAAAGCCACATGCTTCGAACCAACATTTCCTGGCTCTAAATCCTTGAGAAATCACTTTATCATGGTTGCTAGTAGACTTTGAGTAAAACGTTATCCCCCGCAAAATTCACAAATGTGACTTGTCATAGGGTAAAAATGGAGCACAATCTAAACCCCCTGGGTGAGGATAGGAGTGAATTCTTCCTTTCATAGGAAAATGACCTCATCTACACATTTCCCAGCCTGGGACCAGAAATCTCACAACCATTCCTAAGATTCTATATAAGCCTGTGAGAATCTAAAGCCCAGCAACAAAAGGCAGTGTAATAACTGAGCCACTATCTCCTAGAGATAGAAAAAAAAAGTTTTGGGCTGGGAAGGTGGCTCAGTGGTAGAGTGCTTGCCTTGCATGCCTGAGGCCCTGGGTTCAATTCTCCAGCACCACATAAACAGAAAAAGCCGGAAGTGGCACTGTGGCTCAAGTGGTAGAGCACTAGCCTTGAGTTGAAGAGCTGAGGGACAGTGCCCAGGCCCAGAGTTCAGGTCCACGACCGGCAAAAAAAAAAAAAAGTTTTGATTTTTTTCAGTGTTTTCACAGTCTATCTCCAAAAGAAATTTTGAGAAATTTAAAAGACCAAAGAACTTTTAACTTAGATGAAAGTGCTTTTTAAACTTCTGTTTCTTGTTGAAGTCCTAGAAAGAGATGCTTCCTAGAGAAGAGGCAATCTTGTCATTCCTAGGCCCTTCCAAGTCAAGGCATAACTTAGGGGCTTCCTATAACTGAACATCACGTGTGTGCCAAGCACTGAGCCAGCACTCTAAAAGGACGAAAACAACTCCAAAGCAAAAGCCATAGGCCAGAGATGGAGAAGCACTTAAAAAATAATAATTGTACTACAGGACAGAATATGCCAAGCCATAATGTAGGAACTTACCACAGAAAAAGAAAAACTCACTGTGATGGCAAAGTAGATGAAGGATTTATGAGGAGATGGATTTATGACCTGGAATTGTCTATCATGTACCCTTCACTCCATTTCCACCAGTAGGTAAACTAGAGGAAGGGTAAAAATCAAGGTCATGCATTGGGTCCAAAGAGGGTGAAAGATTCAAAGTGAGGGAAGAGTTTCAGTCAGGTAGGTCTAAGGAAATCAACCAGGGTAAAGCCACAAAGAACTCTGTGTATCAAGTAAAGAAGTAGGAGGCATGCCTCTTTATGGACAAGAACAGATTGACATTGTAAGTAGAAGATTCACAAAATCCAGTTTTTGAAAGTAAAATCACTCTTGAGGCTGGAGATGGGAAGAAATGAGGACCAAAGGACAAGAAGCAGAGACCAATAGCTATTACAAAAGGAGCCAAGAACCTGAGATCCAGGGATAGTAAGGAAACTGTTACCGGTTCTTGCACTGAATTTGAAGCTGCCTCCTGTAACATTAATTTTTGAGAAACTTTAGAATTTTCATGAATTCAGTCCTTTTAAGAAATTTTATTCAGTCATCAAAAGAGAAAGCTAGCATTGTGGGGCTATTTATGACACTACTTAGATAGATCCTTACTGTAAAAGAAATATACAGACCATAGAGTAGATGCATGTCAATCTGTTTCACGTGGGCAATGGATTAAAGTGTGCAGTACACCCAGTGTGTCTCATCCTATGGAATACTCAACGCTGGTCTTTGATTTCCTGCTAGAAGAGAAAATAGAACAGAGTAAGAGTAGGAGAATGTGAAGGGAGGAGAAAGAAAGAAATGAAATGAAGACAGTAAAAGAGGGTATGAATGTAAGAACAGACATCATGTGAGGGAAGAAGGTAGTGGGGGTTGATTGAGTGGGGAGAACAGCCATCTGCACACTAGGAAATTCCTGAATTGTTCATGCAGTCAATTCGGCCAGCCACCCAGTTACCAGTTAGGCTGAAGAAGGAAGAACTGAGCAGATGAGGCTGTTTCCCTTGCACTTGCTTCTCACACATGGCAGTATGAGATCAATGATAATGCTGCAAAAAAGGCAAAACCTCTTGATTGCCCTGCATATGGTATTTTAATCCACCTTCCTCTTTTTCCATTCATGTGGAAAGCACCCTACCAAAGTATTTGTTAGGCTCTAGGCATAATACCATTCTCTATGAGTAAAAAAGGAAAAGGAAGACAGGGAGGAAAGAAGGGAGGAAAAGAAGGAGGAAGGGAGGGAGAGAGATAAAGGGTAAACGGAAGGAGGGAGAGAAACACAGACTCATTTTTAGCATAACATAGAAATGCAACAAACCTCTGATGATGCAGAAAAAGACACATGAACAAATGATCTCCAGCTGTATGGCCTTACATAAATAACCAACTGCCTCAGATTCTCCCTTTCTGCATCTGTAAAACACAGATAAAACTTTCCAATCCACCTCATAAAGTTATTAGACAAAATGAAATTATTATTCGATACAGCACCTTGTGCTTGTACTTGCTAGAATGCCCACAGATGATGCTATCCTACAATGGGGAAAGACCTTCAAGTTGAATTTGTGACCATAGAATATAATTTAAGTTTCAGGTTTGATATTCACCTTGTATTCTTTTGAAGTGTCAGTCAGTTAAATTAATAATGTAAGCAAGATGAAGGAGGGGGAGCAGGCATTTAAGGCACTTAATTATTTTTAACCACAATTGGAATGCTAATTTTGTATCTTCTCTGGCGATTCACCAAAGCAAGGTCCTTAAGGACAATGCTATTCATTTTCTTCTATGGAGTTTGAACGTTTGAAGGAAATAAAACCGAATTTCTTTGATAAACAGGCTACAATTGAGATTTATTTTATTTTAGATCACCTCATTCATCCATCATTCCTCATCTCCCATTACCAATAGGTCTTGAGAAATGAGGACAGATGACCAGAAGTTCACTGACTCAATAAGAACTGTTCAGATTGTGGGAGCTGCTACAGGGATTCTAGGCTGAGCAAGAATTCTCAAAGGGACGATGGGAGGGATTCCTTCTTCAGGAGACCAGAAAACACTGGAGAAAGAAGGCTGACTGCTTCCGGAAGTGTATCATGGGGCTTTGCCATTGTGGAGACTGGAGACCTTCTGCCTCTCTAACTACGATTTCTACCTATGACTCTGAGACCTGGCAGAAATCCTATGGGAAAGGTTGACCTTTTCCCATACTACTGAGTACCCTGTTCAGTTACCTGACTCTAGGAATTGTCAGGCTATAAAGCATTTTCTCTATATTATCTCTTTAGATTGTGGTAAGACTGGGGGAGGGGTAGGAATTATCAGTCCAATTTTGTGGAGGAGTAAGCAATGAAGCTCA
This sequence comes from Dipodomys ordii, assembly GCF_000151885.1. Taxonomy (NCBI): domain Eukaryota; kingdom Metazoa; phylum Chordata; class Mammalia; order Rodentia; family Heteromyidae; genus Dipodomys; species Dipodomys ordii. The sequence continues at coordinate 15,695,901 of NW_012267236.1, forward strand.
GAAAAAGTCAATGGTTTGCCTTAACTTACAAAGCTATTAGAGCTACACGTTTTCCTGTCTGAGTCCAACTCTGTCAACTTGAGTCTCTGTGCTATTAGTCTTCTCTCTTAACTCCCACAAATAGATTCAAGTTCTCTTCATCTTTTAGAAACTTCTGAAAGCACTCTAAATTAGTGCTTAATATACATTTATACAATGTCATATATTTACTTACATTTCACTTTTGTTTCCACAAAACAAAAATACCCAATAACATTAATATAGAATAAATATTGACTGAAACAACTGTGCTAATTGTAAATTGCTGTGATGAAAAGCAGCACACACATACTCCATTTTATGAATGCTCTAATACATACCTATGTATCTTCAGAGAAATGTCTAATCTTTAACCCATTTAAAAATATGGCTGTTTGCATTTATACTAACTTTTAAAATGTCCTCATCTGCAAATTAAGTTATACATGTTATGTCAAGGTCTTCTCTATTGATTCAGCCCACTGTTACAAGTTAGACCTTCTAACATCCTTGAATGTCTGACATTTTTTAATTGGTTACAAAACATTGTGAATTTGACCTTGTGGAGCACTGCCTATTCATTAATTTAAAAATATATTCTTATGAAGATATAATTGTTGGATAAAAATTTGATCCTTCAAGTCTTTCGTTTAAGCACTGCTCCTGAGAGCCAGATCAGTGTTTGATCTAGGGCCATGCACATTCAAGACTCAGACATTTGAGCAGTTGATGCCATGTTTGGGTTTTCCACTTTGGCTGGTTGAGAACATGAACTCTTTCAGCCCGATGCTGAGGCTTCTGTTTCCACCCTTTGTAGATCATTCTTTTGTCCCTCAGGGTTTCACCATGTGAACATCCAAATCACTTCACTCTCCTGCAATTCCCTAGAACACTCTGTCCAGACTCCCAGCCTATCCTGTCTCTTGAAGTCCACAAGCATTCCAGAGCCATCTACCTGCCCAGCAGCATGGGAATTCTCCCCAGATCTAAAGCCCAGCATCACACAGGGTTCATTATTTGTCTCCACCCGCAGTGATCTCTCTCCTGCCTTTTCCCAGAACCCCTTACCTTACAACTGTTGCTGTATATTCTCTCCAGTTTGCTTTCTCATTCCTTCAAATGGGAAGGGAAAATCTAACTAAGTATTCAACTTTGGCCTGAAGCATAAGTCTGTATTGATTTTTGTTTTAAGTACGTGTCTTTTTGATTTATTTTGTTGGTTGCTTTAGATATTACAACATAGATCTATAAGTTATTGCAATTAAACTTCAAGGAAAGTTATACTCCTATGTGAATGTTAAAGAAACTGAGAACTATATTTTCCTTTTTCGTTACCTTTTGTGCTGTTATATACATGAAATACATTTGCATATTTATGCCATAGTCTTTTATTAACGATATTTACACTGCTAATAGGTATTAAAGAATTTCAAGAACAACCACAAACAAAAGACTTTTATTTTTGCTTGGATACTTAATGCTTCTTTGTGACTCTTTAATCTTTCTTTTAGGTCTGAAATTTTATCTTGCTTCAAGTCTCACCAATCTGAGGGAAATTTTATCTTGTTTACATTTTAAGTATTTTGTATTTCCAGTATGAATAATATTTTCATTAGATACAGAATTCTATGTTGACCTCCTCTTCTCTCATTCAAATTAGTGTCTGTTCTTCTCTACTATTTCTGATTAGAGATTATGCGCATTCTTTTTTGTCACTTTGGCTTCATGTGGGATTTTTCTCTTTATTCCTGAGTTCCCACGTTTTCACACTGCCTTAATAGTTTTTTTTTTACATTTATCTAATGTAGAGTTGAGTTTCTGAGTCTCTGGGTTGATGTAGTTTATCAATGTCAAATAGTTCTTGGCTGTTTTTGTTTTTCAATATTTCTTCTGAACGAATCTTTATCTCTAGCTCCTAGAATTCCAAGAAAAGGTGTATTTAGACTTTTCATATTGTGCTGCAGATTTCAAATGCTCTGTTCCTTTTATTTTGTTCTTGTCTTTGGAGTCTTGTTTGGATTATTTTCTATTGATCTGTCTTCAAATTCATTGGTCCTATTCTCTGTTGCAGGGCTTTCTACTGAGTCCTTTATTTCTGCTAATGTATTTCTCATTCCTAAGAGTTGCATTTGGCATTTAAAATTGTCTTCTAATGTCTTTTGCTGTAGTTCTTTAGCCTTTCAGGAACGTTGCATGCTATTTCCACTGAGATCTTTAGCATTTTTATCACAGATAACTTTAAGAGACAGTCTAACATTTGCTCATCTTGGATATTGCTGGTTTGACTTTTGTTGGCTATTTCTTCTCTTGGAAAGAGGTAATATTTATTTGCCTTTTCATGTATCTGGAAATTTTTGGTAATACACCAAACATTTTTGTGTGACAATAAGGACCAAACCATACAATATTTACCTCCAGAAAAGACCACACTTTTCCTTCTCTCAGTCTTTTAACGTAGAAGTTCCAATCAACCTGATCTTCTGTTGAGATGTGTGTAGGATTTGTCGCAGCATTAGTTTGATGGGGTTCAGTCCATTTAGGCTTTATTTATTTTGAGGGTAGCTTAGGACTTTACCTTCAACTGAATTTATGCTTTATAACTTCTAGAACAATTCTGGAGGATTTTTTACAGCTAAATTGAAAGTTTCTAAACTGTGTGCAAACTTTTTGTCTCCAGCATGTCTACCAGATTCATGAAATGTGAAGGGGATCTCTACGCTCTCTAGTCTGTCCCCTTGTGTTTTTGTGGGTAACTGTATAGGGTTAATCTACTCTCTTGGCTCTGTCTAAGCTTTCTAAGGAGAGGTTTCATTCCACTCTTTGAAGCCTGGAAATCTATGTTTCTTTTATATATCTTGTACTTCCTCCAACTTTCAGTGCCTGAAAACCCATAGTATCTATCATGAATTTCTTTTAGCTCTCTTATGTGTATTCCCACTCAAGGGACCTCCTCTGTACTAAGGGACGGGGGCGGGGGAGGGGAGCTGTATAGTTCCCAGTGCTCCTGTCCTGTCAGATGTTATCCACTCATTATCTCAGTGTCAATACTGAACATCTACATCTATTTGGCACCTAGATCCCAACTCTCTCTGCTTCCACTTGCCCAGGATACTGACCTGTCCTGCCAATTCTTATGCTGAAACTAGATTGGATTATTCCTATTGAAATCTATGATGCATTATTAACTTTCCAAGAATTCTTCCAAGGATATGGACAGCTGACAACCTCTTATCTCATATGAAGGACTTGCTATTTACTAGAATGTAACTCATTCAGATTTCTTGTGTTATGTGTGTGTATGCATGCACTATATGTGTGTACATAGGTGTGCATGTTTTGTCTGGTAAGGTGTTAGCAACATTTTCTTGTGGATTTCTATATCCTAAAGAGAAACAGAAGAATTATATGTCTTTTTTCCTATGATTTCTTAATTTACTCAATATATCTGGAAATTTCAGCAGTTACAATATTGTTGGGAGATGTTCTTCATAATAGCTTTTATAGGATTAAACAATTTTTTGCTTCTATAAGAGCATTCTCCAATTCCATCCTGGACATTCTCTAAAGGCTAAATTTTTAACCATTTCTTGCACAGGTACAGTCAAGAGACTAAGTGTCACAGATATGAAGGAGCTGAAAAGCCAAAAGAATTGCATGCAGTTCATATTCTCCACTGCATCCTGGAATAGGAAAAAAAGGCATTAGTGTAACAATTGGTGGTAAATTACTTGAACTATTTCTGACTGATCATATTGCATAGGATTGATTTCCTAAATTTTGATGGATTTTCTATGGTTACTTAATGTCAACATTAGAAGCTGGGTGAAAGATATGTGGTAATGCTGCTGACTGTGAAATTTATCTGTAAATATAAATTCACTCACAATCAAACATTATTTTTAAAAGTACAATTAGGATACATGAATATGAAGCAAATGAATTCATGGTAAAAGGGCAAAATATCTTACGACCATATTAACAAAGAAAAAAATCCGAACATAAATTGCTATATAGCTATAAACAAGGTTGACTTATTATTCAAAACATTCCCACAAAATATGCTTCCACTACTAAATTATACAAAGCATTCAATAAAGAATCAACATTAATCCCCTACATTTTTTTAGGAAATGAATGAAGAATTCCAATTTTTTTGGTTTTAACAAACCCAGCAAAATCTCAATACCACAACTAAAGATATTATGGAAAAAAATAAATTAAAGAATAATTTGTCCTACCCTGCAGATGCTTATTGCAGGAAGGAAAGGGTAGTTCAACATCAGAAACACAAGCCCGGCAGTGCTGGATCACACATGTAATCCTCCCTGCTCAGGAGGTGAGATCTGAGGACCACGTGGACAAGGACCTGTCCAGAAAAACCTGAGAGACTTGTATCTCCAGCTAGTCAGCAAAAGCTGACCCTCACTGTTGAGTGAGGGTCAGAGTTGAGCAAAAAAGTCAAGCAAGAAAGCAAGAACCTGAGCCCAAGCCACAGTACCAACACAAAGTAATAAAGAAATGAAAAACAGTCAGACTTGGTCATTTTAAATCAAAGTTTTCAACATTCCATGACATAAAATAAATGCATAGGAAGGGAAAGGATCTTCCTCATTCTTACAAATTATATCTCATTTAGGTGTAAAACATTAAACTCTTTTCTTCAAGCATCAAACAAGGCAAAGTGGCGAGATATGGCTTTTATTTGCCACTGTACTTCAAGCTCTAGCTAGCAAAACAAGGAAATAAAAAGGTAGAAAGATACATTGTCTAGAATATAAAACATATCCACACATATATAGTTTTCTTGGTATAAAACTTTAGGGAAGCTTCTATACATACATTGATACATACACACGTGTATGTTTATGTATCTGAATACGTAAATTTAGAAAAAATGTGGTAAAAATTTCTAAGCACTATTAATAACTAACTAACTATAACTAGAAAGTAAAACTGTAGAATATTTTTTAAAAACTTCAAACAACTTGACTAAAAAAAACTTCAAATAACTGAACTAAACCCAAGGAGAAATATATAAGACTTTATACTGAAAAGTAAAAATTGTTGCTAAGGGAAATGATAGATGACCTAAATAAATGAATAATGTTCATACATTTAAAAATTAAATATTGTTAATATATGTACTTTCCATAACTTGGGCTGCATGTTCAGTCTAATCCTCATAGAAATTGTAGCATAATTTTATAAAAATTGATAAGCTGAACTAATAATTCATATTAAAATCTAGAAAAGCCAATATAACCTTGAAATACAAAGAAGAAAGTCAGAGAATTTATAACACTTGATTTAATGATCTACTATAAAACTAAATGATCAAAGAGAAAGGTCATCTGATTTTATCCACCTTTGATGGAAACTTCTCCTTGCCATTATTAAATAGAGAACAGACAGAAAAAGCCAACATTTTTCAAATGAGACCATCAAGTATTACTCATCTGGTAGGTCTTCTCTCCCATTTTTCCCTTCCTAGCAAGGAAAAACTATGATGATGTTTTGCACTAACTAGTCCTAATCAGCTGAGATTTTTTTTACTTCATCCATTGACCAATCTATTTCTGAAAGCCTTTACTGAATGATGTCTCTTATATTTGGCAAAATATAAGAAAGAGAGTGAGCATAAATAATTCAGGTGCATGGTACCTGTACTATATTTACTTCTCTCACCCTGGCAACAACTACATATGATAAACACCACATTGTCCATTTAACAGAATGAACCTGTGACTCAGAGAGGTAATTTAAGAGCAAACAGGTAACAATGCAGAGGTGAAAATCAAATCCCAGCCATATATGTGTCCCTAAGCCCCTGCTTTAGCCACACTGTATTACCCTGTCTCAATGCAGTGTGACAAGTGATAATTATTACTGAGGTAATTCCCCATAGAAGGCCCATGAATTCTTCTGGAAGAGGTGACACTGGAAACTTTGAGCTGGGAACTGGTAATGCTTAGGAAATTTTTACCAGTAGCTCAAGCTTGAAACCTATGAAAATGGACATGAGTAAAAAGGAGTTAAGTTGGTCTGGAATGGATATTTTTTTGGATTTTTTTAATTTCCAGGAAAGAATATGAAGGCTGCTTTTTAGATTGAGAGATGATGCTGTATATGTTAATCTAGAGATTGTACTTCAGGAGGTAATAGTCATTGAAAAACTTAAACAGTGGATGAAGAAAGATGGAAACAGGGCTTAAGTGATTTTCTTGTCTTTTTTCCAACTTTTATTTGTTTGTTTGTTTTTGGTGGTTGTGGGGCTTGGACACAGGGCACTGTTCTTGCTCCTTTGCTCAAGGCTAGCACACTATCACTTTGAGCCACAGCTCCACCGCTAGTTTTCTGATGATTGTAGAGTCTCTAGGACTTTTCTGCCTGGGCTGGCTTTGAACTAGGATCCTCAGATCTCAGCCTCCTGAGTAGCTAGGCTTGCAGGTATGGGCCACCACCACCTAGCTTTTAATTTGATTTGATTTAATTTGATTTGATATTTGGCAACTTTTACTGGAGTAACATCAGGATGAGGATACTTTGCTATTCCAAGGGCCATTTGGACACCTATAATGTAATTCACAGGCCATAAGAAATTATCAGTTTGGGAAAATACCCCTCAGGTACTAAGGGAAAACATATATGTCTTTCCTGTCATGTACAAAATAGTTTTTCAGACCTTATACAATCCATGAGCTAAATGTACTCAAAAGCACCTGACCCATAAACGAATAACTCAAGGGACTGTAATAAAGCATTATCATGTGACTCAATCTGAAGGTAAACAGAAAATTCCCTCCATATACCCCAGGCTTCTCATCCACTCCCAGACAGGTATTATATCCAGCTTCTCACTGTGTAGTTTATTTTGTCTACTTATGAACTTTAAGTGAAGGCATTTAATGAATCTAATTTATGACCTATTTGTGTGTGTGTGTGTGTGTGTGTGTGTGTGTGTGTGTGTGTGTGTGTGTGTGTGTGCGTGCGTGCGTGCTAGTAATTGAGCTTGAACTCAAGGTCTGGGCACTTCTGACTTTTTGATAGTTGGAAATAAGAATCTCACAGTTTTTCTTGCGGCCCCCCCCCCGTTGGCTTTGAATATCAAGTCTTAGATCTAAGTCTCTTGAGTAGCTAAGATTAAAGATCTGAGCCTGGCATGGTTTGTGCCTTTTTCCTTGTGTTCATGTGATTATATGATTCATTCCTAGTGTTTACTTAACTTGTCTATTATTATGTATATTATTGTCTTTTTATTGCATAATGAAGAATATTATATATTTTCCACACAGTCTCTATACCCCATAGCTACTTTCCAATTTGTAATTACAAATAGTATTACAAACATTTTTTTACATATCTATTGATAAATACATGTGTTTGTGCCAGATCTTTACCTAGGAATGAAATTTGAGAGTAATATTATGCCCACCTTTGTAGAAACAACAGAACAGGTTTTCACAGTTAGCCAAACCAAGTCCATAGACATCATTGTAGCTACCAGACTAATAGCCATAGGAACAAGAAGATGAAAACTTAATACAAGCACCTGCTTAGCTGGGAACTTGTGCAGAAGCCTGGGAAGTTCAGAGGACATGGCTAGCTCCAGAGATCTGGGTCCAAGGAAGAAGATAGCAGTTGGATGCAGTGGTCAGTTGAAAGATGACAGAGGGACCCACAAGGGCAGGATGTAAGGCGTAAGGGGACAAGACACACACAACTTCTGCATAGTATTCAGGAGGAAGTCAAGGACAGACAAGCCAGAGCAAGAGGGAAGCTCAGAAGCACATTCCTTAGGAGCAAGGAGTGGTGTGGGGGAATTTGGTTCACTCTGTGCTCTTTGGAAACTGACAGGGTATTTAAAGAGATTGATTATATTACATTCCCTGAAATTTACTTTGAACAAAACTTTCTCCAGACAGTGCACTTACTCTGGCTTCATTACAGATTCCCTTGGTTCTTTCCTGCACATTCAGTATGAGAAAGGACAATCCACAGAGAAGAAATAGCTGCTGGCACGATTCCTTTTAAAAATAATTCACACACCTCATTACACTGGAGTTGACTTTCGAGTGTTCCCTTGACAGCTTGACTTACTGCCATGGGGTTGGCCATCTTTATGATGCAGGCAGCTTTGAAAGCTACCATCCTAGTATGGAGGCCACTTCCTTTCTTGGTGAAATTTTGTCTGGTTCCTTGGCAATTACCTTAAACTAGCTCTGGAGTCCATTAATTCCAGCGCTTTAATGGTGTAAAACCTTCGGTTACAAAAGGAGAGGTGGAGGGGGCCACAGCAGTCAGACAAAGAGAAAAAATGGACATGTCATTATTGGAGCTGCCTCCTACATACCACAGTGAAATCCAACCCTTTTAAGAACCTAAAGATTATTGAAATAGGATCCTTTCCCTCATGGGCCTGACACTCAAATGAAAGAGAGGGAAAACATACATTTGGCTCTAATACCAGGAAAAATGGCACAAACACTCAAGTGGAGGAGAAGCAGTAGTCTGCTGATATGAACATGAGCCAGTGCTCCCTGCCTAATTCTGATGGAGTCATCAGTCAGAAGGTAAAATTAGCTTGGGAAATAAGTGGAATTATACCTACTAGAACGATCAAGCCAGGACGTGAAAGTACGTACCAGATACATTTCCAAAGAACCAGAGCCCTTCGTGCTTTCAAAATAAAAATAAACACATAAAAGCTTCTTTAAAAAAAAAGTCACTGATATCCTTGTTAGAAATGCAAAATTGCTAGCCTCCATCTAGGATGCATCGCCCCAGAAATACTGGCTGAGAAATTGGCCTTTCACCTGCCCACCCAGTGACTCTAAAGCACACTTAGAGTTAAACAACACCAAGTAGAAGGAGTGTGCACATGATATGATATTAGAAGAGGCTGGAAAAACATATTGAGTCTGAACCAAAGTTAGCTTAGAATGTAATCTCGGGATTAAGGTTTGAGTGTGTAAGCTATAGAGATGCAATGCAAATTTTTAAAGTATATTTTTACAATGAATAGTTGTACAAAGGGGTTACCATTCAACAAATCAATTTGTAAGTATAATGCATCTTAATCCATGTCCCCTGGTTTCCCTTATTTACAATAACTAGTATACATTTGAGACAAGCAGAAACAGTCAGATAAGTTGATGTTAAGTGAAATGAACCCCAAGATAAGGACTCAAATGGTTTTTCTTTCTTGCTATTGTTTCTAACATATTTATAAGATGATTTCTTTGTTGCTTTGTATGTCTCTCCTCCACGGTATAACCCCTGTTTTTACTGTATTTGATGTTGGTATAATTTGTGGAGGGGAAGGGAAAAAAACAAATTGTTTAAATGAGGATACAGGTGGGCCCATTGCAACAATGAGATGTACAAGACGTTATGTCAAAAAACGAACTTTACAACTTTGGCGCAGGGGGCAGGGGGAGGATGGGATGAGGGGAGATGGGAAGGAATAGTAAGGGGAAACAAAGGAGGAGGCAACAATGCTTGGTAAGAAGTATACTTATTGGGGCTGGGAAGGTAGCTCAGTGGTAGAGTGCTTGCCTTGCATGCTCGAGGCCCTGGGTTCGATTCCTCAACCCCACATAAGCAAAAAGAAAAAAGCCAGAAAGTGGCGCTGTGGCTCAAGTGCTAGACTTGAGCTGAAGAGCTGAGGGACAGCACCCATGCCCAGAGTTCAGGCCCCACGACCGGACCAAAAAAAAAAAAAAAAGAAGAAGTATACTTATTACCTTGCCCATGTAACTATAACCCCTCTGTACAGTATTTTTACAATAAAAATGTATTAAAAATGTTGGACAGAGGGGTTACAGTTACATGAACAAGATAATGAATCCATATCCTATTGAGCATTGTTGCCTCCTCCTTTGTTTTTCCCCTACCATCCCTTCCTTCCCACCTCCACAACTACAGTACCCCCTCTCCCGCCCCGGCTTAATGTACAACATTTTTACAATAAAAATGTACAAAAATAAAAAAGAGAGTGAACACTTCAGTCAAAACAGTGAACATATCCCAGATAATGGTATTTTTTACAAGCAAGTAAGAAATTGACATTTTAACTTATTCAGTGCCATACATTTTTATGTGTTTTATATATAATAAATATAATAATATGTCATATAATCTATGCATCAAGTGTTCTCTGGAGCTATTGGACACTTCTCCACATCATATACATAAGCAATGAGAGAGAAAGAAACTTCAGAGAGCTAAAAATTGGGTGAGACAGAAAAAAATATCAAGACAAGATTATGAAAAAGCTTTTTTTTCTGGTCCATCAGGCAGTTGACACTGAGCCTGACTTCCCTTTTGCTGTTCATTTGGATGGCAGCCCATCCTTAGAATAGTGAAAACATAGAGACAGAGCTGGTTTCAGCCTGCAATTTTCTCCAATCTTTTCCACTCGTCTTCCGCTCCATTTCTCAGACATCACTCAAGAATAATTATGAACATGCCCAATCCCTTGTCAGACACGCAAGAATCTCATCTTTTCTTGCATTGAATCTTAAGATATCATCCTCCACCTACATGGAAGTCACCACAATTTTATTCTCCAGTTACCTGATGACAAAAATCTATAAAGCCTTCACTATCATGTGGTCCAAAATTATTATCATCCTATTTTCCATATATACAAACTACAGTCTAGTGAAGGTCGAGTTAACCAAGGTATTCACAAAATGGAAGTCAAATGTCCTGTTCAGTGCTCTTTTGACCTCACCGTAATCTTTTTTTTATATTATTATTAGCTTCTTTCATTACTGTTCAGTACAGCTTCTAAATCAGTGGATGACACATAGTAGGTTCTCAGTAAATATTTTTGATAGAATGAATGAAGTCTTTATCAATGAATCCTACTCATATTCCTTCAGCCAGATAGCTCATTCATCCCCAACTTTTTCTCCTTCCTTAGCTTTCAGAACTTGTCCCTCTTGCTCACATCTCACAAGGTCACAATTACATTACCTACTCTTTTTTTAATATTTATTTATTTATTTATTTATTTTGGGTTTTTTATTGTGATTAAGTGATTACATAATTTCCCAAATTTCACAGTATTGTGGAATAATGATGCTCATTTAAAGTCACAAGCTCATTCTAACTTTCCTGGAGCAAATTGTCTATCACGGTCTATAATATATACATTACCTACTGTTAACAGAAAAGTATACATAAAAGAAAATAATTACAGCCGGGAGCCAGTGGCTCATGTCTGTAACCCTAGCTACTCAGGAGGCTGAGATCTGAGGATCACGGTTTATAGCCAACCCAGGCAGGAAAGTCCGTGAGACTCTTATCTTCAATAAATCACTAGAAAACTAGAAGTTTTGCTGTGGCTCAAGTGGTAGAGTGCTATCCTTGAGCTAACGAGCTGAGGGATAGCGCCCAAGCCTAGAGTTCAAGCCCCATGACCGACAAAAACAAACAAACAAAAAACCATAATTTCATTCCTAGGACATAATTTCATTCTTTAAATGAAAAAATAACTCATGTGGACTACTCTTTAGATCTTGCTCCTGATGGAGAGTTTCTTCTACTTTCTTTTGTGGCTTTCCTTTCACTTTCTAATAAATTTCCTTTTTAAAAAAGAAAAGAACCTTAAAAATAATTCATGCACTTATTTCTACATATTAAAAATGGCTCTCTGCTTTGAATAAGTATGGAGGTTGTGCAAGGATGTCTACTACATTTTGTTTTTTTTTTTTTAAGGCAGAGTTGTTATTTACAAGTTCCTACAACAAAATACAACACAGTATGATAAACAAGTGCCCTGGGAGCCAGGTTGAGAAACACTGTGTTTATCAATTTGATTACTTGTAAATGGATATTTCCAAAGGGCCTAAAAACTAAGTTCCCTTCAGAGAGATTAAACATCTTCCCTGGCAGCAGCTTAGACACTGTTTGTACAAGGACATTACTTGAGATGCATTCATTATATTAACCCATCATTTGAAATATTCAGAAAGATATCCTCACATCCTATTTTCTGAGGAAACAAACATCCCTTGCTATAAGTCTCTTCGACTGAAAAAGTCTAGACATAGTTTTAAATGCTTCAGTCTGTCTAGAATCTAATAAACAGTACAGTAAGTGGATTTTTCTTTGATGATTTGAAACTTTATGGAGCCTTGGACTCTTCACTGTGAATACCCCTTGGCTCTTTCCTTCTTGGATCTTTTTACTTACTTCTTCCTGGCTATTTAACTACCTAACCTTCCTGAGCCATTACTATCTGTCAGACCTTAGGCTGGAGATGCGGAGAGTCACCATGTCACCTTTTGCCTCCTCTCAGTCTCTCAGAGTTCTCCCGTTCTGGATCACCTTGACACTTTTGAGGAGCATAGAGCAGGTATTACGTAGTTGCAGTTTGCCTTTCTTTTGGAGATGATTTTTTTTCTCATGACCAGACTTGTCCATGGCCTGGCACAGGGAGAGCATAGAACTGCATGCATTTTTATCATACAATGTCAAGGCTATACACAACTACATGGTCCTGGACCTTGACTGTTTGCCTTGATGCTAACATACTGACTGATGTAGTGTTTGTCAGGACTCTCAACTTCTGTGTTCCTTGTTTTTACTATACCCCATCCCTTTCCATACTGTGTACTTTGGGAGAAAGACAGTAAATGCAACATGTGCTTAAGGAATGCTCTCCTTCCTTTAGGATAGAGTATCAACAGAATTTATTTGGAATTCTGTACAGAGGAGTCATCTTTTCTCCTCTGTTTAAAAATTTGTTCAGTTACTGATTCCTATCAGTATGGATGCATACTTTTTATACATTTTATACTTTGGGTTATATTCCAACACTACTTTCTTTATTTTGTTCCTCAAATTGTTACAGCTTTGGCCACAAGACATCTTTGGGTTGGAGTTCTGTTCCACTGTGGTATCTGCACCAGTGTGGTAGGTTAAGTTTCATTTGCTCTGTGTCTTGATCGTGGTGGTGGTTTCATAACTATCCACATTTGTTGAATTCTTAGAACTTCAAATTTTCAAAACAATACTGAATGTTGCTGTATGAAATGCATTTCTTAATTCAAAAATAGAAAGAGAACAGAAAAAATAATTTGACATAAAGACAATTGGAAGAGGAAAACGTGAGAAGTTTTCAACTATTAGAGATTGCCCAGGTGTAAATAAAGGAGTAAAAATCTTGGCACTATCTTAGGAACTATGTGTAGGTAGAAATATATCTGTTAATTTATTTGTATTAACTTTTTATTTGTTGTAATGCCTAAACAAAATTCATTTAAAGGAAACTACAAAAGTGTTTATAAATATGAGGAACTTTGTAAATGGCTGTCTTACATCTGCTTAGGACTCTATACAAAAGTATAGAAAACCCTCTGAACAGAGAAAGTGTCACTCAGAATGCTGGATGGCTGCAGATGCCTCTGGTGGGCTGAAATAATTTTTTGTCTGAAATAATATTTTTGTCTATAATTTTTTGTCTATGTCTGACCTACAGCAGTCCTCCTTGTGATGCCTGGGGGTCGAAGTTTCAGATGCTGAAATCACATTGCCTTATTGTTGAGAATTCAAGCTTGGGCATCTGATAACATGAAAAAGTGTTCCAAACTTACTCTCTCACTAGTGGAAGTTGAGGATCAATTTATGTTCTTCCTCTGGGATCACTGTTAAAAATTATATTTTAATCCCTAACCTTCAGGTGATCATGTGTCTGTGGGTTAAATGGCATTCAGAAGCAGTCATTTATTCGTATCACCACTGGCTAAGTCCTGGTTCAAAGCCTGTAGATAGTCTATTTCCAGAGTGGGAATCCTGATACAGATGCTGATGCTCTATTCTTCTTCATGATTCATGATCAGCAAAGATGTATCAGAAATCTACTTTGAGAAGATGTGGTGCAAGGTCTTAAAAAGACTACAGGATGAATGATGGAATTACTTCTGGGCAAAGAAAGTGCTCTCTCTCTCTCTCACACACACACACACATACATTCTCTCTCTCACTCTTTCTCATACACACACACACACACATATATATATATGTATATATATATATATATATATCAGCAACAAAATATAATATATCCATGAGAATAACCAGTAAATGCTAGAGTTGATGGATAGCAACTGTGGAGTTTCAGAATAATGTAGCTAGAAAATCAGGTAGGTTAAAGAATGAGAGAATGGAAATTTGATGCCAGGTTTAGAAGTGCTAACAAATCTTTTGGTCCTATAAAAGACATGGCAATAGGTATTTTTAACAGACTCATGAGCACAGATATAATTTAGAAATATTATTTGAACAACCTGGGATGAATCCATTCAATGTATCCAAGAAATGAAAAACAGATGGAAAACCAAGTCGTAGAAATTCCTCAAATCTTTAAAAAAAATTAACAAGTCAAATAGGTGAGTGAGGTCAGACTGCAGAAACATAACTGCGATAGAAGAAAAGGATACAAACTTATATCTGTTGAGAATTATATACATTACTAGATAGGTTGGGCAGGCAGGAGATAGAAGATATCAGAACTGTCAGGTATTTGGAATAAGGATAATCCCTTATAAAGGGATTATCTTTCTTGTTGTTTTTTTAATGTACTTATAATGAACTATGTAATTTTTTTGTTTTTGGAGTTCTGTTTGTTTCTTTGTATGTTCTTCCCCCATGGTACAAGCCCTGTTGTCACTGTATTTGATTCTGGTGTCCTGCATCTTGTATATACATTTTTCTAATTTGGGAAGGGAAGGGAAATAACAAAATGCTGAAATAAGGATGCAGGATGACCCTTTGTAACAAAGAGATGTACAAGACAGTGTGTTGAAAATGAACTTTACAACTTTGTGGGGAGGGGTGGGGGAGGAAGGAGTTGGGGAGGTGGGGAGGAAAGGAATGGTAGGGGAAAAACAAAGGAGGAGGTAACAATGCTTGATAGGAAATGAACTCATTACCTTGCTTTACAATAAAAGTATATATTAAGAACAAATGTTTTTAACTATTTAGAGGGTAATAGGGAGCCATCATGGCCTTACTTGGGGGAGAGCTGGGTTATTATTACAGCTGAGCATTAGGAAGGCCCAAGGCTGAGCAGATGCCAGATGAGCAGAATCCAATTCCTCACAATGCAGTAGGTGTTGGCATAGCCCTGAGAACGATGCCGAGCATCCTCCATTTTTGGTCTGATCTCAAGGCTCTGCTTTCTGTCGTCAAACACATAAATCCTGCTTGGCTGGAGGAGCCATTCCTGATCCCACACACACATTTGAGAGGAACGTTTTTTTCTAAGAACCAGCAAAGGCCAGGCCTTCATCACACTGACCAGATCCAGCCCTGCCTGGCCCAGATACTCTCCACTACTAGGTTCATAGAATTTCTATTTTTGCCCACAGCGTAGTCCTGCGCTGAGGACTTCAGCAAATGGAGCTCAGGCATCCTTTACTTCCGATAGTCCCAGGCAACTTCCTCCACGTTACAGCGCACATTCGTTCATCTGCAGTGTCGTGAGAAGCCGCTCCACAGTGTGTTCTTTCCCTTGGGTGATGTGGGAGTATTCAGGGCTTTTTGTTGAATCATCTGGAAAGCAATCAATCCTCCAAAGATGTATTTCCTCAGTCTAACTTTTTTGCCTGTCAGTGTTTGTGTGTGTGTGTGTGTGTTTTTGTTTAGTGTGAGAATACCGTACAGAGGAATTACAATTACATGGCCAAAATAACAAGTACATTTCTTGTCAAGCATTGTTGCCTCCTCGTTGTTTCTCCTTCCCATCCCTTCCCATACTCCTGGGCAAGACCTGAATACTCTAAACCACAAAGCATTGCTGAGAGAAGAGTAGAGGAACTAAATAGAGACATAAACCATGTTCTTGAATCAGAAGACTCAATCTTTTCAAGATCTCATTTCTCCCACATAGCAATCTGCAGGTTAAATGCAATCCAAAATTCCCAAGGAGATTTTATTTGTTAATATTGAGAAACTGATTCTAAATGTCTATGGTAGCAAAAGTGGGGAACATAGCTGTGACAATTTCAAAAAAAGAACAAAGTCATGGCACTTACCTTACCTGATCTTAAGACGATTTTTTTATGTTTTAAGTATCAAAGCAATGTTATATTGGCATAAATATGGCCATCCATAGTGAGAAAACAAAACAAAGGGTCCAAACACAAAACTACAGCCATGGTAGAGACCAAGTTACAAAAGCTAGGTAGATTCAACTTTCAAGCTCTTCAGATTTTGTGTGGAGTGTCCAAAAAGGTTAAAAATCACAATTAAATGCAACGAATGCTACCAGACTCCAGACAAAAGAACTTTAACTACCTGAGGGGATCTAGGAAGTTTTCCAAGAGGAGGTAATGCCTGGGTTAAGACTGTAGGTAGCAACATCAGTCATGAAGTAACGGAAACATTCTAGTTAATACATAGTAGAGTCTTAGGCCAAGACAAAAGCAGCCATCCAGTGAGTCCCAGACAGCTTGGAGAACCATTCAAACACTGTTATGGAGAGAACTGGATAAGTGATTAGATGTGGGATAGAGAAGAAAGAAGGAATGATTTGCTTTTCTCAAAAAAATCATGTTTAATGTGAGGTGTACCTTGAAGTTCTTATTTAAGAATGAGAAACTTTCTAAGTTCTTTCAATAGACGACCATTCAAGAAGAGCAGAAACGGACAGAGAAACGGACAGGCACAGAGTAAGGTATCATGGACCATCTGTGCCCTTGCAAAGTCTCCTGTTGTGTCCAACTAGACTTAGTTGCCTGCTGGCCCTCCTTATATTCCTGCCCACCAAATGCTTGGCAGAGTATTTATACATGGCAGGTGCAAAATGTGATTCTGGCATTGTACCATGGCCTCTATGGAGGTTAACATGAAAGCACTTCCAGCCAAAAAATGAGGCATTGGTCTACCTCCGTCTAAGCATCTAATTTTCCCTTTTCTAGTAAAGGCCCTCCTGCGAGGCCCTCGCTGACCTGCAAATGATTTATCAGCTTCAAGGCCTGCCAGACTGTAGCACCGCATTCTCCAGATACTACACTATAAATGGCTGAAGAAATAATAAGAAAGGAGCAGAGTTGAAAGGCCAGTGGACAACTCTGTTTTTCTTTAGCTCTGTCTGAACTGAGAAAGCAGCCAACGGAGGTCAGCCTGGTCATGACCACCCCATGTTTGATTATTCAGTGACACCATGCATGTGTCTTCCTCTCAGCGCGGTCACTGGGTCCAGCAAAGTTCTCACAAGGCTTAGAGCTCATCATATATACTCCCAAGATTCTCCAAGACTATTGCTTATACCTCATTAAGCCATAAAGAATATTCCACTGTACAAAGTCAACTGATGGAGCTTTGTTTTTTTATATATTTTTATTGCAAAGATACTGTACAAAGGGGTTACAGCTACATGGATAAGGTAATGAGTACATTTTCTATCAAGCATTATTACCTCCTCCTTTGTTTTTCCCCTACCAACTCTTCTCTCCCCACATCCTCAACTTCTCTCCCTCTTCCCCCCCCAAAGCTGTAAAGTTCCTTTTCAACACAGTGTCTTGTACATCTCATTGTTACAATGGGTATTCCAATATCCTTATTTCAGTATTTTGTTATTTCCCTTCCCCTCCCCAAATTAGAAAAATGTATATACAAGATGGAGGGCACTGGAATCAAATACAATGAAAACAGTGGTTATACCATGGGAGAAGAACATACAAAAGAAACAAAAAAAATCACATGGCACATTAAATACATTAAAAACAATAGCAAGAAAGAAAAAAACCACTTGTGTCCCTATCTTGGGGTTCATTTCGTTTGACATCATCTTATATGGTCATATGTATATGACTTTTGACCTTTTCTGCTTGTCCCAGACATATACTAGTTATTGCAAATAAGGAAAACCATGGGACCCATGTTTCTTTGGGCCTGGCTTACTTCACTTAATATAATTTTTTCCAAGTCTTTCCATTTCCTACAAATGGGTGGTGTCATTCTTCCTGATGGAGGCATATAATTCCATTGAATAATTATACCATATTTTCTTGATCCATTCATCTACTGAGGGGCATCTGGGTTGGTTCCATATTATAGCTATGATGAATAATGCTGCGATAAACATTGTGCTGATAGCTTTGGTATGAACTTGTTTGTGATCACTTGGGTAAATGCCCAAAAGTGGGGTTGCTGGGTCATAGGGGAGCTCTGTGTGTAGTCTTTTGAGGAACCTCCATACTACTTTCCAAGTTTACGCTCCCACCAACAATGCAGTAGGGTTCCCTTCTGTCCACATCCCCTCCAGCAACTGTTGCTACTAGAGTTCTTGATTATAGCCATTCTAACTGAGGTGAGGTGGAATCTCAATGTTGTTTTTATTTGCATTTCTTTTATGGCTAGAGAAGTTGAGCATTTCTTCATGTGTCTATTGGCCATTCTTATTTCCTCTTCAAAGAAGTCTCTCTTTAAGTCTTTAGCCCACTTATTAATTGGAATGCCACCATCTTGATCCCTGACTTCCCAGGCTCCGTATCTGTGAGCAATAAATTGCCTAATGTTTACGTCACCCATTCTGTGGGAATGTTGTTATGACAGCTCAAAGTGACTAATACAACAGCATGGAGTTTTGTCATTGCTTTATGTTATATGATTTTATTTTTATTTTGCCAGTCCTGGGGCTGAATTCTGGGCCTTGGTGGTTTGCTCATGGCTAGCACTCTACCACTTGAGCCACAGTACTACCTCTGGCTTTTTCTGTGATTAATTGGTGATAAGAGTCTCATGGAGTTCCCTGCCTGCGATGGCTTGGAACTGTGATTCTCAGCTTGCAGCCTCCTAAGTAGCAAGGATTACAGGCGTGAGCCACCAACACCTGGCTTTATATTATGTTTTGATTTAGTGATTGGAGTTTTTATTTGGCAAGCCCCTGCTGAATTCTGCCTTGATTTTCTGCTTTGTAAGACCCATAATTTCTAATTAGGCCTTGCTTCTTTCAGGGAGAACCTCAGCCTTTAGGTGGAATTCCCCAACCACTTTCTTTGTCAATGGATGCTATTTAGAGTATCTCTTCACCCCTTCCCCCTATGCATATGTTTTATACAGAGAAGTTAGGCCAATAACTATCAGTGTTTTAGGATAGCAATGACACTAGAGGAGGTGAAGGAAGTAGTCACAGTCCTTTGACTGTGATTGGAGGGATAATTTGGACTATCTTCCATAGACCTCACTGGGAACAGGTCCCAACTATGTGGATTAATAAGTGCTTCCAAAAATACTATTTGTGTTTTGATCATAAAAATATGCCTCCCAGTAGGAACAGAGAAAAAATAAAAATAAACATAGCAGTGATTTGGAGGACAAACTCCCAGAGCTGGTAGTCTTGTTTACAAACCCTACTCATGGTGCCACTCAATCACATGAGAAATGATGGCCAGACCTCCCTCCCTGGAACAGTCAGGATCCAGCTTTGCAGCAAGCATTTGAGCCTGAAGCCTGCCTCCAGCTATCGGCATTACAACAGAACCAGGCCCATGAGTTCGGAACACTTGCACTCACTGTGAGTTTCCGCTCTTCCCAGCACAACTATGTTTATCGCAGCATTATTCACCATAGCTAAGGTATGGAACCAACCCAGATGCCCCTCAGTAGATGAATGGATCAAGAAAATGTGGTATAATTATACAATGGAATTCTATGCCTCCACCAAAAAGAATGGCATCGCCCCATTTGTTAGGAAATGGAAAGACTTGGAAAAAATTATATTAAGTGAAGTAAGCCAGGCCCAAAGAAACATAGGTCCCATGGTTTTCCTTATTTGCAATAACTAGTCTGGACAAGCAGAAAAGGTGAAAAGCTATGTACATATGACCATATAAGATGATGCCAAGTGAAATAAACCCCAAAATAGAGACACAAGTAGTTTTTGCTTCCTTGCTATTGTTTTTAATGTATTTATAAGGTATCTTGTGATTTTTTTGTGTCTTTTGTATGTTCTTCCCCAATGGTATAGCCCCTGTTGTCACTATATTTGATTCCAGTGTCCTGCATTTTGTATATGCATTTTTCTAATTTGGGGAGGGGAAGGAAAATAACAAAATGTTGAAATAAGGATACAGGTGGACCCATTGTAACAATGAATGTACAAGACACTATGTTGAAAACGAACTTTACAGTTTCGGGAGGTGGTGGGAGGAGTTGGGGATGTAGGGAGGGAAGGGTTGGTAGGGGGAAAACAAAGGAGGAGGTAACAATGCTCAATAGGAAATGTCCTCATTACCCTACTCATGTAACAGTAACCCCTCTGTTCAGTATCTTTACAATAAAAAATATATATATGAAAAGAAAAAGATGGTGGCATTGTGAGATTGTGATGGAAGCCCTCTTCTGGGTTTGCTGATGGCTGTCTTCTTCCTGTCTTCTGCTTCTTGATAACAGAGAGCTATCGCAAGGACACAAATCTCGTTGTAAAGATTCGACACTGTGTATGTATGTAGAATGGAATTTTACTCATCCATTAGGAAGAATCCTATTGTGTCACTTGCAGGGAAATTGATAGACCTCGAAGAAATCATGTGAAATGAAGTAAGCCAGGCTCACACAGACAAATGGTGCATGTTTTTTCTCATATAAGGAACCTACATATAAAATACCAATATGCATATAGTAACATATAAAGGGCTCAATGCATTTAACACAAACTGACTAAAGGAAGGTATATGTAGGAGAGGAATCCAAAGGTAAAACTCCTCTGAACAACTAAAGTATTATTTATTAAAATGCATATCAGAAAATGGAAACATATTTTGGTAGGTGAGCAAAGGAGTCATAGGAATGAAGGATGAGCAGATGCAGTCATTATACTCAATGAGCATTATGTAAAAGCGAACTATGTGACATAGGGTAGGGATGGGTGTGTGTGTGGCAGGGAGTCGGGGCGGGGGGGGGGTTGTTAATGGAGAGAATGAAGGAAAGGATAACATTGACCAAGAACCATTGTACTCATAGCCTGATTTATGGAAGTGTGACTCTTGGACAACTATTCATAATAGTAATAATCATAAAATAAAATAGAAAAAATAGAAACTAAAAGATTCAACATTCATAATGTAATCACCTTCCAGAGATTCAACCTCCCAAAGCCTTATTTCATATTGAAGGTTAGGGTCTCAGCAAGGAGTTTGGAGACACCAACGTGCAGTCAGTAATATTTGTGTGCTTTGCCAACGCACTTTTTGCTCTCTGAAATCTATAATGATCCTCAAGTCCTCAACTCTCATGAAGTTAGTGAAAACTTTATATACTGCTTCAGGCCAAAAAGGATTGAACAGAAATGGTATTTGTCATTTTCAAGCCAAAGCATTTAAAACACAACACAGTGCTCAACCCCTCCTCCCCAACTTTCTTTTCCTCTACCTAGAGTTCTGGAACTTATATTTTCTACATGGTGGTGCTGTAGGATTTAAGAGACTAAGGTATTTAAGTTATTGTTTGAAAGAGAATTATCCTACCCAGCTGTTAGACTCATGAATGAGAAACAGATATTTGTGACAATTTCTGAGGTTTGAGGGCTTGATTGCTACCATACTAAGGTCTAGATGATCTTGAACTAACAAGGATAACAAGAAAAAAATCAAATCAGAGTCTTGGGGTCTCTCTTGCCATAAAACAACTTCAATCACTGAGTCAAGGTAAAATAAGAACATATAAAGACCTAGAACTAGGTAAGAAAACTCAAAGCCAGCAGGTCTGAGTGCATTACTTCATCTGACTTCCATTTTGGATCAAGGCTGCTCTGAATTGCTAAGGCCAGGGTGAGCTTGAGAAGAACTGAGTAGCCTATGGAGCTGTTAGGTTGGACTGGTAAAACTAGAACAAAAAAGGAAATGAGCATTGTATCAAGTTTCATCTTAGGCTTTTCTGTATTGCATAAACTGCTAGAAATCCTAGCCAACAACTCTGTGCGCCAGACCCTATTTCAGGCCCCCTTGAGGATGTAAGAGTGGCTAAGTCAGAATGCCATTTTGCACTGAGATTATATTACAGACCAATTGTGGATGAAATAGTATTGAACTATAGGCTAAGATACTGGTGCCTTATCCCAACCTTCCCTCCTGTCTGTGATTTATTACTTTAACAAAAGAAAGGAATGTTTGAGCCTTGGTAATATCTAAAACTCTATAGCTTAGATTCACTCTAAGGGCTATTTGGGAACATAAGAAGAAATCACAAGACAGTTGGATAAAAGAAATACGTGCCAGAAAGGGTATATAGAAAAACCTGAATGCTCATGTCAGAAAAATCCCTTCCTTAATTTACATACCACTTGTTCCTTGACGTATTACGTACTCAAAATATTTTCCACTGTTTTTCTCGTTAGGTAAGATGTAAAACATTCCCTCAGACAACCTGGCTAACTTTGAAAGCAATCATTCCTAGCACATACTCAAAAAAAGGCACCTTGAGAAAGCACAAGCTCTTCTCGTATTATATCAGATAATTGGCTTCAGATAACAGCTTATCTGCCCTGCATGAGAATTATATCCCCAAGAGTTTCTGTATCTATTGACTACTAAGCTCATCTTCAGAGATGTTTAGCAGAGAAATGCATTGCCTCCATAAACTATTACGCTACTATTGATTCTTTTTTTGGTCTATACAGAAGTCCTCTATCTCCCTGTCACTTGCTGATCAACCAGGCCGTTTTTATATACCTAATATCAGAGTAGTTCAAAGGGCTCCCATTGAATTTTATTTATGCTTCTCAAAAGGAACACTCTGCCTTTTATGAAAGGAGATTGCCTATGAAAATACAGCACGGGTGGCTCTTAGAAATGATCTACAACCAAAATTCAATTCGCATTGTGCCTTGTCCCTTATCTCTCCTCACACTCATTGTACAGCACAGAAGAAGGAAAAGAACACAGGTTTTGCTATCAGACCAACCTAGTTTGTAATTCTCAGCTCAGAAATTCATTGGCTATGTGAAGCTCACCATGACGCTTCAGTTCTCTCAGCTGCAGGAAGAGTGGAATGCCAATGCTTGGCAGGGAGTTTGTGCAAGTTATATGCCTCCCACACAGTAGGTGCTCAAAAATCATATCTATAATTAGAGACTGTTGGAGCGGAAAGCACCACCATAGAGTACCTAGTTTGATTTCTCATCTTACTGAGCTAGAACTAGGGCAAGAGAGGAAAAGAAACTCGACTAGCTCAGTGATTGGTTATAGGCTTCCTTAGCATTCCACAGCCAATGTTGCTTTGGCCTGTATCACTCTTCTGTCCCAGATTTCATCAAAGACATCCTAATTAATAACTCCAATGGAGGCGTTCCTGATTGATATTTGCTGAACTTCCTGCAGATTTTGTAGGCACGGTATTTCTAAATTCTTCATGCCCGCTGTGTTCCCAGAAACAGTCACTCACTCCCCTAGAGTACCATGTCTGTTTGATGAAAAACTGGTTATTTTTCCCCTAATTTTGACACCCCTGGGATTTTGTCCTAAACTGCTGTCCTCTTCACTTTATATAATACACTGCTGTTATATTTCCTGCCATGATCACTTCCAAATTTGGGTCTCGAACCCTACATAATTCACTGCAACTCCATTGTATACTATCTCACTGAGGATGCTTGAGCTGATACATACTCAAGAGTATTGAAGCCTACATCTCTAAATTCACCACTAAGTCCACTTAGCGCTCCTCCTCTGGCTCTCCAGTGAACAGGACTGCCATGTATGGAGACATTCTGCCAACAAACAGGACTCATTTTTTAATTTCTTCTTTCCCCATGCCCTCCTCCTTGACTTAGTATTTCCAGAATGCATTCAATTTGATGGATTAACACTACCATGCTTTTGTTTTAGGTCTTTATCTTCCTCCTATAGAAATACATCCTCATTCACCTTAAGTAAAACCAACCTCTGAATACCCAACTCTCCTACAGCAAGTGGAGTAAAGCAGTAAATTGTCAAAATTGTCAAACATAAATTGCCATTGGTCCAAGGTCACCCATTTTATCACCATCTCCCATCCCTTCCAACCCCATCTCTTGTCTTAATTTTGTAGGATATGCATTGGATTTTAGGATTGCATTCTCCCCCCTTGCTCTCTTCATCTGTCATTTGAAATGAAGTAGTACTGGTGTTTGAAATTAGGACTTAACACTTCGTAGACAGATGCACTACCACTTGAGCCATGCCCTCAGCCCTTCTTGCTTTACTTATTTTTAAGATAGAGTCTTGTTTCTGATCTGAGCTGGCTCTTACTACTTACTCCTCTGGCATTGCTGACATGACAGTCATGTACCACTATGATCAGCTTTTGTTGGTTAGCTGTCCTTAAACAAGGCTAGCCTTATTTCCCAGTTGGCCTTTTAAAATCACAATTCTGATCTCAGCATCCCAAGTCATTAGGATTACAGGTGTGAGGTACCATACCCAGCCTGACATTTTAACAGGTAGAGTGATGTATTTCCTTCGTAAAGTCTTCCTGTCATAGCCATTACCATTATCTTCATTTTACTCCCTGCTCTATTTCCTTTGCATGGTATAAATCTCATTTGAATTCTTGGTGATATTTTATAATCATTTCCTCGTATGCATCTTCTGATAAATATTTACACCTTGAAAAGAGAGCTTACACTTAATTCATTTCTGTTAGTCAGTATGCATAAGATAGCTGCTGCAATAACAAATAAATCCTGAAATCTCATGCTTACCCAATGTCCCATGCACACAAGTTCTGGATAGATAGTGATCACAGACTCTCGCATTGGTAAACTCAGGGACAACTTCTTCTGACCTAGTCACGGTGCTTATTCCTGGAACCCAAACTCCTTTTCTCCATCTTCCATTTTCATCTGACAATGATAAGAAGGGGAGAGAAAGTAACACCATAAAGAGATTTTTGTAGTTGACTAAAATATCTTTATGATATATAAAGGAATGAAGGTAGCTTATATTCTGCTCAAATCTGTTAGCCAGAATCTAGACATCTGGTGTCAACTGATCACAAGTGAGCTTAACTCTGTGCCCAGGAGGAAAAGAAATTCCTACTTGAGCAACCAGCAGAGCCTAACACACTTTATCTCTAAATATCCAGCACTTACCAAGGCTTGGCATAATGTTGTGGATTCTATCTTCTCACACTTAGGCAAATCATTATTCCAGAGTATACCAGGCTCTAGGATGAAAGCTGGGTATTGATTGTATGAAGGGATGGAGTGCTGTTTCAACTTGCGACAATTGGAGCTATTAGAGGCAATGACCAGCACAGAAGCAGAAATGTTCAAGGGAAGTCTCAGGAGCAGTGGTCTCATGCAGCCAGGCTGTGTCTTCTTGGGAAGATGGCCCTGTCTCTAGTTTCGCCAAGAGTTCTCCGCTACTTTTTTTGCTATCCAAGGCAACAAGTTGACTGCTTGATGAGGTATTTTAGAAAGCCCCTTCTTCACTCATCCATTTACATTTTTCATTTCCACAACCTTCAAGAAATAAGACAATCTTTACATTTCATTTCTAATGACCTCACTTTTTTTCTATGTAGCTCAGTGCTCTGGGGGAAAAAAATCTTGAAGGGTTCTATCTGAACTCCAGTAACTTTCTCTGTTTTTTTCATCCTAAACCATTCCCACGAGATTTTTTTGTTCTCAACTTTATATGGCATGCTTTAAACAAAACATAAATTCACAGCCCAAACAGCTTAACAAGTGTCCCTTTAAGGACATGCTATTAAACAATCACTCTAAAGTTCAGAGCCAGGGACTAGAGGAATGGGCTCACGAGGTACGTATAGTGCCTGCTTATCAAGTACAAAGCCCTGAGTAACTGTGTCACAATAAACGAAGTTCAAAATGACATTAATACAAAACCTTATTAGACGAGAGCTCCCCTTGCTTGGAAATCCTGAGTTTCCACTTTCAACGTCAGATTCAATTGCTATTCTCAGGGTGACCGCTAATTGAAGAGAATTATGATTTAAGCTATGTATTACCGAATAAATATAATAGAATGCAGCATCCAATCAAAATGTGTATTACATAATTTGTAGAAGCAGAGAAAGTTTAATTCTAAGATTCCCAACTTTACTGGCCATTCATCCCAGGAGGCAGTGAAGCCACGCAGTTACAAGGGATCACCACCACCCCACACATGTCTCCAATCTTTCTTTCACTTACCATTTCCACAGAGCCTTGAAAGACCGTTCCTCGTCTTTCACACCCCACCTCAGCTGATTTTCCATTTTAATAGAGGTTTATGAAACAAAGAATCAAACCATAGTGTTTTGTCTTCAGGCCTCCAGCTCCACCCCACATGAAACTCTTGAAGCTCAGCTCATGCTAAATCTATGCTCTTCTCCACTCTCTGTCAACAAACATCTAAATGGTCACCACTACATCCTTATCCACTAATGCATCGGCTTCTGAAGGAGAAATGTGAGAACCGGTTATGCACAGGGCATTGGCTGGCTTCCCTGAGACCACTGTAGAGGAGCTAATAAGCTGATAATGTACTGAAATTACAAAATGTATTTAATGGAAAATGGCTGATGATGCCAAATACTGTGCTTAGTGTGGGGCTTGAAAGTATGTGACATGAGGTCAGAGGGACACAAAGAATAACAACTGTATGTCCCTCCCCCACGGCATAGCCCCTGATTTCACTGTATTTGATGTTGGTATAATTTGTGGAGGGCAAGGGAAAAACAAATTGTTTAAATAGGGATACAGGTGGACCCATTACAACAATGAGATGTACAAGATGTTATGTCAAAAAACAATCTTTACAACTTTGGCACAGGCGGGGGGGTGGGTGGGATGGAAAG
The DNA here is from genome assembly GCF_000151885.1 of Dipodomys ordii. NCBI lineage: Eukaryota > Metazoa > Chordata > Mammalia > Rodentia > Heteromyidae > Dipodomys > Dipodomys ordii. The sequence continues at coordinate 15,722,715 of NW_012267236.1, forward strand.
GGATGGGAAGGGGAAAGAAAGGAGCAGGCAACAATGCTTGATAAGAAATGTACTCATTACCTTGCTCATGTAATTGTAACCCCTCTGTACGGTATTTTCACAATAAAAAAAAAGAATAAGAACTGTGTAAATAAAACATTTGAATAAAAGCATTGGTTGGTAAATAGGACTAATGGTAATGGTAATGATGGTAAAAGGGATAATATGAGTTTAAAATCAGTCATTGAGCAAACAAATAGAGAGATAAAAGGTAAGTGGAAACAGCCAGAAAATTCAATGTACATATGTGAACATTGATCAGGCAACTTGAGAGGATGAGTGGAGTGGGGAGAGATGGAGGAGAATGGTAGAAGGGATGACACTGACCAAAATACACTGTACTCATAATCTGCAGTGTTGAACTGAGGCCTCTGCACAACTACTTAAAGACAATAATTTTCAAAAGAGAAAAAAATATATATAAAAACACATTGAGTAACTGTGTGTTTAAAGCCAACTTTCTAACTGTTTATCTGCATCTTAATTTTATATGTGTATAAGTATCCCTATTACATAATTTAGAAAACTGTAATGCAGAGAGATTAGTAACTAGCCAAAAGTCTACAGAAACAGGTGAGGGGGACATAATCTAAATTTGACCCTCTAACTCCAGAAGTACTTTACGTATATTTGGGATTTGAAGGAAAGCCAAGCTAAGGAAACTTGTATGAAAGAAACAATAGTCTGCTAATCCTTGAAGATGAATACATCATGCTTCCCAGTGGGGAAATAAAATCAAAGTAACAGACACCTGGAAAGATTTGTCCCATTCAGGGACCATTAGTTAGAAGTGCCTGGAGTCCGGAGATATTAAAGGGAAGATGCAGAAGTTGGAGGTGAAGGTCCATGTCTGTATCCACCACACTTAGGAGTAGGGGCTGTAGCTTCTAGATGGTGAGTAGTGACTCTCATTCTGAGGTCCAAGAATGGAAAACAGTGGAAACATCGTCTTCTATATACAACACTGTGCTTCCCCCAACTTGTCGCACTCTTTCTCATTCCTATCCATGTGTTAATGCTTTATTTGATCAGTACCCTCCTCTCTGTACTGTGTAATTCATTCTTTAAGAGGTTGCTGGAATTGGATAGAGGGGGTGAATTTGATGGCGATATATTTGTATGCAGTTATGGAAATGTCACAATGGAAGCCCCTTGGTACAATTAATGCAAAAAATTAGTAATTATTTCTAAGAGATATTTGTTGGAAATAAGAGTGATCTCAAATATCTTCCCCTTTTTAACAAGTGGAGAGCTTTTCTTCCTATTTAAAATTCAGCAGGGTTTAGAATAATGAAAACAACCACACATGGAAGATCATATGTTATAAAAGCATCCTTAAAATTAAAAAGACAAAAATATAAAAAAATAAAAGTCAAGACCTAAACTATTTGATGGAGTCTTGAAAGAATAGTACTTATTTTTAGAAGAATAAGAATACTATATAATGGCTACAAATACTTCAAGAAGCAATCCAAAGTTCTGAATGTGAATACTGCCCAAACCTACATTGTTCCACTGGTCTTGCTGAACACAGATGCATAGAGTCCTGACTTTGCAGACTCCAATCCATACCTTAGTCACCTTTGGATTGAGATTCCCACAATCTGTGAATCTGCCATTCAAATGGACACCAGACACTTCCCAATCAACAACAAAAAAGAAATAGAGTCATCCAAACCTGGCCTAAAGGGATGAGAAGGAGATAGTGGGAATAAAGGAGTGAGAAGGAGGTAGTTGTCCATAGAAAAACAGTCTGCATCTGAGGCAGACAGGGGTGCTCTACTGTAGAGAATCTAAGAACAATAATAAATGCAAGTATGCTCTTGTGCTGGAATGTTAACTAACACTGGTGACAAAATGCTGCTTCCCATCACTACAGAGCATTCCCAACACAGCCCTGATGTGTCACCCCCCAGGGGTTACTGGGCCTGCACCTCATGGCTGGATTTCAGTGAGACTGGGATACAGACTTTGCCACGTTGGTTGGCATCACTATCAGAGACAGAAATTACCACCGCATCCATGAAAACATCCTTGTTCTCCATTTTCTTCTGACAAGTCTTCCTCTTAACTCAAGAGAGAATCCTCTCGACTTACTGGGTTCCAAAAACTCAAAAAGGAATGTGGAATTACCACCCAGAGATGGGCAAATAGCTCCTGAAATGTGTGCCAAACCTGAATAGAAAGGGGTGGGCGGTTCTTGTCATTAGGGAGATCTTTTCAACAAGGGGTTAACTTGATTATGTTGGAAACACAGAAAGTATTCCAACAGTTGGTAATGGACAGCAACTAGACAAGAATATGTTAGGCAATGACACAAAAGGCACGAGTATTTGGTTGGATAGAGAAAAAGTCAAATAGCCTATGACTCTTTTTCTTTGTAACCCTGTTAAATCTGTGACCTGATAAAACAATCCAAGAGGTCTTACTTGGGCTATAACTCAGCATGAGTTTGGTCTTCACCCCATTTCTCCTTCTGATGTAATAATTTTTTAATTACCTTTAGGTTGTACAAAAGCATTTCAATTCAATCAATTTGTCAATGTATGAGTACAAGGCTTCTATTTTTATTGTTTTTTTATTGTGAAAATACAGTACAGAGGGGTTACAATTACATGAGCCAGGTAATGTGTACATTTCCTATCAAGCATTGTTGCCTCCTCCTTTGTTTTTCCCCTACCACCCCTGCTTGCCCATCTCCAGGACTACCCCCGGCCCCGACACGCCCAAGTTGTAAAGTTCAGTTTCTTGATCTCAGCCACTGCTTACTTCATTCTCTTTCCCATCTCTCCCAACCCCACCCATCCTCTGAGCTTCTTTTCTAGCCTTCTGGGTTTAGCACTTCTCATTTGCAAACAGCCCCTCGAGAAATCTCCTTCTCTACCTTTACAAGACACGCCTCCTTCGCTGCCTCCATTCTCTGCCACAGATTTTTAGTGTGAAGGACAAAGGATACAGAGTGGGAGGTGTGTGTTTCAACTGCCAATTACGGGTTCTCATTTGTGAGGAAGAAGCCTAAACACTCCCAAGTTAATTCCTATCCTATCCCATCCTTGCTTAATTAAATGCTAGCAATAGCAGAAAAGGTACGTGTTCAGGGAAATCTAAGAAGAAATATTAATAGAATCTAAAATGTTTACTGACATATACTTCACATTTTTCCCAGCTAGAAAATACTTTCTATTTGAATTGTATGAGCAAATAATCTATGACACACACACATACACACACACACACACACACACACACACACACACACACATACACACACCCATATCCCTTTGTTTCTGTTAGCCCAAAAATTTAAATAATAAGTAATTTTTTATTATATGTGCTGGATTATATGAATGAAAATACTGAACTCATAATAAGAGACAATTTTCAAGTTTCATTCATCATCTATATCATTAAAACATACATATATATATACATATATATATATATGTTTGTGTGTGTGTGTGTCATAGATTATTCTACTTACTCCTCAAAAAAAGTAACTGAAACTAGCCCAATCTAGAAACAAAAGATCTGAGGTCCTAAGAAACTAGGTTAAGGGCACAGGATTAGAAAAGTGACAGAGCTAAGTTAGTTGCTTAGGTCCTCTGAAGGCACATGTTCAGCTCAGTGAACTCAAAGAGCTTTAAGGAAGTGATTTCTTATATGTCACTCTTCTAGTCTTGATTATACACTAGAAAAGCATTCATTAAATACCAACCACATGATATCAGCAAAAGCAGACTACATTCTCTGCACAAAAAGGCCAGATACCTGACCAGAAAACAGATTCATTATCTACTGCTCTCATCGTAGGCATACTTTGGGCCTTGGTCACAGTGGCACCAATGCCTTTGCAACTATGTTTTCTATCAAAAACAAAGAGACTTTGAAATCTTGTAAATCTTTATAAGATAACTACAAAGAAACAGAAAAGTGAATAATAACTCATGCTCCAACTTCTCCAGATACAGGCCAGGCCTGCACATGTCTATTCTTTTACTCAGCACTTTAAATAGCATTGATAATTTAAATAGGAACAAAACATGTCACATTCAAAAGCCCATGTCAGGGCACTGAATGAAGTATAGGCTGTTTTAACTATTCAGAGCCGAGCTAGGCCACAAAACCCACAACCAGAAGTTTGTCAGATGCGTCTTCATTTGTCCGTGAGGAGAAACAGCCAAGAGAAACTAGGAAGTAATTTTCAATTAAAGGGTCATACAATATCTGCTTGAGCCTTCTTAGTAATAATCACTCAAAAATAAATACTGTTTCCTTTCTTGGAGGAGAGCTCTGTCTTTGGCGCCTGTTTGGAGCCAAGTGACTCTCTATGGATGGAGCCACATTCCCATAGGTGACATTTCCCTTGCCCAGCTGAACTGGAGAGACCTGGGACCCCAGGGAACTGGAACCGGGGTTTCAAACAATGGTGGCTTCAGGAGCTGGGTCACAAGAAGGGGTCACAGAGTTGGAAAGTGAAGAAAGCCTCATTCTCTAGGTAACAATAATAGCTTAAAAGAGGTAATGAGCTCACACAGAAAGTCAGTTCCAAATACATCAAATACCAACTCCATGCTGTCTCTGAGTTCCACCTGCCTCAATTCCCAGAGCAGAGTCATAACCAAACCCCAGTCTTCCTCTCCTCACTGATTTCATAGGAGTATGGCCAATCAGGATCACCTTAAAAGATAGATAAGCCAGGCATGGTAGCAGCCCAAATCCCTAGAATTCTAACACTTGAGAATCTGAGGCAGGAGAATCTTGAGTTGAAACTAGCCTGCATTGTCTAGCAAATTTAAGGCCAGACTGGGCTATCTAGTAAGAAAGACTTCCTTATGTCAAAACTAAAACAAAAATAGACAACAAATAGGTATACACAGACATATACATGCACATATACACACTTACATATACATGCATAAAAACATACTGGAGGCTTGCCATCATGTGAACAGCTCCTTGACAAACATGTGTGACACTTTGCAAATTCCCCATGGTGTGTCAATCTGTGCCAAGAACTACTTCACAAATAGACTTAGTGGATGGATGACTCCTTTCATTTTCCTCCATTCACACCCTGTCTCAGATGGCTGCTTCAGGAAGAGAGCTCAGCACTCTGAAAGATGTCATCTTTTTGGAACCTGTAAGAATAATGAGAAAATTATCATTCTTAACATGGCAATATTACAGCATTAACTTTATTCTCTTTCATTCTAGGACCTCAAAATAAAATCCTGTGTGTGTGTGTGTGTGTGTGTGTGTGTGTGTGTGTGTGTGTAAAATCAGTTTAGAATTGTTTAAAGTATGAGAGAGTAAAATGAAGCAGAATGAAGAAGAGATGCCTGTGCTGTTTGCCAATGGCTTCCTGTCCATCCTGAGTCTGTTGACACAAAGGTCACTAATTTCCATGCTCAACCACATGATGGGTTTGATGTTACATGTCTGAACAACTTGCTTACATGCTATAATCTGATTATTTTTGTCATGTTTAGACATTACCTGTTGATCTGTTACTGTAGAGTATGAAGACTTTATGATAAACTAGCTGCACATGCAATACATGGACATGCATTTATACTACCCATCTTTCTAATACACATTATCACAGTTCAGTGAAGCCAATATGCACATTATTAAGACCAAGATCATTGAAAATGCCATGCAGAGCTGGGATATAGACAGAACCAAGAAAAAGAGGAGAAGAAAGAGGAAGAAGAGGATGAATAAGAGGAAAAAGAGAAGGAGGGAGTTGAAGTACAAAATAATCCACCTCATCATTTGAGGGCTTCTATTGTCTGTGATAGTGGAGGCTAAACACAGAATGAGAGATATTCAATTTGGTCATTTAAAATATTTCACAAAATGAACTCCAGGGAATGTTTTTGTTTTCTTTTCTTTTTGTCTTGTTTGTTCACTTATCTATCTTTGGGAAGATAAAGGGAGCACAGAAATGGAGGGACAGAGGGTGAACAAATGCAGAGTGGTACTCACTAGACACTATGATGAAAATAAACTCTACAACTTGTAGGTAGGGATGAGAGAGGAAAAACTGGGAGAGAATGAGGAAAGGGGTGACATAGTCCAAAAAGGAATGTACTCATTACCTGACTTATGTAATTGTTACCCCTCTGTACATCACCTTTATAATAACAATGAATTTTTTTAAAATGAGAGATTCAGCCTCTACAGACCAAAAGTCCCCAGAACACAAATCATAATGTATTGGTAATTTCCACAGGCATATATGATTATCTTTAGACAAATAAAATAAAATATCACTACTTAAAACGTGAACAGTTAGTCTATGCCAGGAAAAAAAAGACATGAAGAGTATTAGTTTTAGTTAGGTGATAAGAAGTGAAGTCTACACTCTGCCATTTACCAGCTGTGTGTCTAGAAAATCCAGGACCTGTTTCCTCATCTAGAAAATGGGATAATAACCTCACCCATATCTATTCTTAAGGATTTTTTGGAAAGGAGTACATGAATAGTAACAAAAAATGATTTCTTTTTAATTTGGTTGTGGGAAAGAACACAAACAACAAGCTAGCCATCGCTGGAGCAGAGGCCAGTCTTGCTCTTTTCACTGCTATCCTGCTTTGAGAACTAACTCAAGGTCCCATGACAAGGACCTTAACCCCTTCCAAGGGCAGTATCTCGAAATGTCCTACCAGCCATCAATTCCACTTCTTAAAGATCTCACCACCTCTTAATATGGACATATGTCAGACCAAACTTCCAATCATGACAGGGACAGACTCAATCTATATCCAAACCATAGCAACAAGAAACAAAATGGCCATCTGTAAAGGTGAGCAGGACCCTCAAGCTTAGTGCATTCTTGGACCTGACTTGTTCCAGCTCATGATTTCCCAGTTCCATTGGCAGGCGAATGATGCTGACATGAGGATGCAATTCATTTGCATGTCTCCACAGGACAGGATGACTCAGATAGAATCTGAAGTCTTTTCAAATGTGCATCCATCTCCAAATCCAATTTGAAGTGGCCACCAAATTCTTTTGTTATATTTCAGTGTAGAGCATGCTAGGAATGGCAATTAGGAAAATTTCGAAAGATTCATTGGCACCATTAGAATGAAATTCATCTTCGGAACAAAGAAGTCTTTCTTGCTTTTGCATACCAATAAAATCTGCACAAAGGCCTGGAATAGCTTCCATTTTCCTCCTTGGCAGCATTTCTGAACTCTAGAAATGAAAGTGATTTGAAGAAGCAGCATGCTTTGCAACTTTATTCTTCTTCATTAGAAATAGATGGAGTACAGTGGAGGGACCAGATAGTGAAATGCTATATTGAGAAGTAGTCATGCTTGTCAAAATAATTACCACCTTTTAGGCAATGCCCACTGTGTGCTGCTTGCTTTGCCTCTGTTGTGTCATTAAACTCTCACAATAATTCTACGAGGAAGATGGTGCCATCCCACTTTAAAAATAAAACTGAAGTATGAAGAGATGAATTTGTTTTTCCAAGGCAACACAATGGTGAGACAAAACTCACACTCTGGTGTGACTCTGGGCCAATCCTCTTCCAATCTCGAAGTCCAACTTCTCTGAGGAATAAAAGTTTCAACACACAAATGCTAACTTAAGAATCACTTTTCAAGACACCAGTGCTACCTTCTCTTAGAAATAAAGGAGGGAAAGTGTAGTATTTCCTACCAAGTGAACCAGCTCATGGACTTCTAAAGTCCAGAGATGGGGAATCTGGGTTTATCCCTAAGGCTTCCTATATAATCCAGTCTTGCGTGAGCCAACAAATGAACTTTCTTTCCAGATGACTTCTTGGCAAAGGAAAACGTTAGCGAGTTTAGGTGAAGATGATTCCACATTTGGGACTAGATGATGAGGTACATGCCCAGTAAACTCATACCCATGCACCAGCAAAGACAGCCCTTCGCATGGCTGGCTGAGTTGGTCTGCCCTGCTGAACGGCAGGCTTAGTAAAAAGAATTCCGGACTCCAAGTCAGATAAATTCAAACCCTGCTCCTCTGTGTCTGTTTATCACCTGTTACCTGGTGACAAAGCACTTACCCCTTTTGTGACTTAACAGGGTTACATGAATCACCGATTGAACCATCCACTAACTAGCATTCACATACATGCCTTATGTGGGCATTTGGCATAGGAGGCCCTCTGTGTGAACCCCCACTGTATGCAAGGACATCTGCTGCCTGGCAGCAGATTGCACAACATGAATTTGGGGATATTGCGTGGTGAAAACATTCCCCAAACACTCATTAATCCATTCAGTCTCTATCGGATCAGGGAGTTAAGAATTTGGTAAGGTATCACTAAAGCCCAAAGCCAAGCTTCTGGCAAAAGAATTCACAAATGCAAATAAGAAGCCATTTATTTGTGTTTTTTTCCTATAAAATGTAAATTAGAAAAAATAACCCTTTTAGGACACACCTAAGTCACCCCGACTAAGGACACACTGATCAATCTGTCAACTTCATCCTCTTTTAAACATGGGAGTATTGCACCTTTGAGCAAATCATTAGCAGAGAGAACTGATTCTTCATCTGAAATGTTCCCTAGCATTTCTATTCATGAGACTGAAAATGCCACATAACTGGAGCTGGTGTTTATTGTTTTGATAGCTCAAGGCACTTAAATATATAGCACAAATAACCAGTGACTTGAGAAAGGACAGGAAATCTCTCACACACATGAGATGAGACTTTAAGGTAATGGAACTTCTTCCCAGGGTATCCAGCATAATTGAATCTGAACCTTAGCAAGCAACTGTCTGGGCAGCTTCGCCCCTGTGAAAAGCTACTGATCTCAGTAAGGATGCATGAGCCCCACTTCCCACAGCTGGGACCCCCAATACTCCCTCACATGGTAGCTCCACCCCTTGTTCCAGACATAAGGAGACACTATACTCCATGTCAGATAAGGGAAATCCACTTTCCATTTTCATCTTCACTTTAAAGTCATGAAAGTTGTAAAATGAATAGAGGGTAGTATCCTTCACCTAGCTCACCTTACTGTTATCATCATACTTAACCACAATAAAATTATGAAACGATGAACCAAGGAATAAACATGAACTCAACTACAGACTATCATTCCACAATGAAGAAACTGGTGCATAGATGTTCTCATATTTTGAAGGTCTAACTTCAAGGTAAATTCTTAGAAGTGAGTTCACTGGACCAAAAGGTAAATGCGCAGATCATTCTGTGTTACTACCAAATCTGCCACCCCCATGAGCTATACCAGTTTTCTTCCTATCAGAAGTCTATGCACCTGTTTCTACACAGGCTTGTTAACAGAGTATGCCATTAGGCACACGCACACACGCATGTGTGTGTGTGTGTGTGTGTGTGTGTGTGTGTGCTAGCCCTAAGGTTTGAACTCAGGGCTTGAGCTATTGGGAATAGTACTTTAATAAACATGCTTAAGTCACTAGAATTTTTAATATTTGCTAATGTATTTGGTGATGTTTTAATTCCTATTTTCTCCAATTATAAGTGAGGTTGAGCTTTTGCATGTGTTTAAGGACCATATGCTTTGCCTTAATTAGCATCCTACAGGGAAAGCATAGAAGGCAGACTTAGTCAAAGTATGCACTCACCACAGGAGGGTGTGGGCACAGAGTACAAATGACATGTTTTCTGGTCTAAGACATAAGCAGCTATTGTCTTTCTGCTGGATATCCCAGTATTACACTCCTAACAAGATACTAAGGACTGTCTTCTCCCCAAGGAACCGAACCTGTTCAAGGGGAACAAATGGGCTCAGAGTCAAATGAATGTACAGTTACTTCCTAATTAGGTACTTGGGGATAATTCAGTTGATCTTTCCCAATTTCCACTTTTTTGTTTTTTTGGGGGGGGTCCGGTCATGAGGCCTGACCTCTGGGCCTGGGCGCTGTCCCTCAGCTCTTCAGCTCAAGGCTAGCGCTCTACCAACTTGAGCCACAGCGCCACTTCCAGCTTTTTTCTTTTTTCTTATGTGGTGCTGAGGAATCAAACCCAGGGCCTCATGCATGCAAGGCAAGCACTCTACCACTGAGCCACCTTCCCAGCCCCCAATTTCCACTTTTTTGTTTTCTAAATGGAAATGAATGAAATCTCTCAATTACAAACAATGGTCACACTGATTAAATGAGTTAAAGGAGATAAAGTTACTTCACAATGGTCAACAGGCAAGAAAACATCAAAAAATGTGAATTCCACTGAGCCGACTTTCCTCTCCCATGCAGATCAGGGAACAGATCTTCACCAGCTATAACATCTTCACCTGCAAACAGCCATTGAATCCCCATATTGCTTCTTTGATTATGAAGAAGGAAGGAAGAATGCTGCTTAGAGACAAAAAATGTGGGGCTGGGAAGGTGGCTGAGTGGTAGAGCACTTGCCTTGCATGCATGAGGCCCTGGGTTCGATTCCCCAGCACCACATAAGCAAAAAGAAAAAAAGCCGGAAGTGGCACTGTGGCTCAAGTGGTAGAGCGCTAGCCTTGAGCTGAAGAGCTGAGGTACAATGCCCAGGCCCAGAGTTCAGGCCCCACGACCTGACCCCCCCACAAAAAAAGAAAAAAGAAACAAAAAATGTGCATGCCATCTGAATCAGAAAAATGAATCAGGATGGGTCGGGGATACGGTAGCCAGATTCAGTCAAAATATTAATTTTATGATCCAATATATGAAAAATACTCATATAAGATACTCACCTAATTGTAGGAACTTCATAATTGTATTTGAAACACAGGCTTATCTTACAGTTATTTGATGAGTTTTGTTTTTCCAGCTAAAATACAGGACACTTAAATTTGGATTTAAGATAAACAATGAACGAGGGGAGTAGATGTATCCCACATATTACACACGAGATTACAGAGACTAAATGGAAATATTTTAGTTAGCTAAAATTCAAACTTAATTGAATAGCCTGTAGTTTATCTGTCAAACCCAACAGGAGACCTTTCTGCCTCTCTGAAAACTTCCTTGCCTCCTCCCTACTTGTAGGGTATTGTCCCTGAGGACCACTGGGCTGATACCCAGGACAAAGGAGAAGGGAATTCTACAAGTGATCAAAGCAAGTGAAGAGAGGCTTCTACAGATGAAATGCCTGGCAGTTGCATCACTTAGGAAACTCTGTTTCAAATGGCAAGAAACAAACTTAGGGAAGACTACAACGTTTACTTTCCCATGTAGCTGATAGTGTGGGACAGAGTTGGCTTAGATGTGTCAAGATGTGGGGAGGTTCAACAAGTCATTTGGACAACTGGTCCCCCAGCCTCCCAGCTTTGAGTTTCTCTGTCTTGCTCAAGCAAAGTCTGTTGCTCAAACCCCCAGTAGCAGAAGAGATTCACATTGTTACCTCTTCTTCAAGAATGACAGAAGGAAAGATTCAAATGAGGGATACGAGAAGTGACAACTGACCTACAATGTTCTAACTACAGCAATCCGAAGTCATATCGGGCTAAGAGGAATAATGAAAACAATGAGATCCACAATTTTGTAGGTTATTGGGCATTCATAGAAAACAAAGTTATCATACAATCCAGCAATTATAACTGGAAAGTATTACTGCCAAATAGAAGGAAAAGATGGAAGACTGTGTCTAAACACTTCTGTCAGATGTCCCGCCTCCCACAAATGCAAAGCTCTCTACATGTCAACTTTTCTAAAGCTGCGTTCTCCAAACCTAATATCATATCCTAGGGAGATTTGTCTGAATGGAAGAATTCAATAATTATTAAGTGCTGCAAGCTTGAAATTACTTAGTTTAATGGAAACATCATTTCCAGAGACCAGTCAGCCCTGAAATCAAACAAATAGCTGGAAAATGATGACTAGAGGTGGAGACCAGGAAGCTGGGGAGGGAACAAATTGTATCTCAAAGGAAAAATTAACTGGAATTCATGGTAGAATCCAGACAAATGAATAGTAGCATTTGATCCATAGATATCTCTCTGGAAAGAGCAGAGGAAATGCCTGATCTCTCTTTTGAATGAATATTTGCTCCATTACAAGGTGTGCTGCAGAAAGACTCAGTGAAGTGTGTTATCAACTGTGAGGACACTCAGATTCACCCTGCTTTGCAACCTAACTCCTGATAACTCCTCCATGGCTTCCCTGCAGATGAGGATAATTTTTCTGTAATAGTGTAAAGTCTATTAGCTAATTAGTCTTAAAGATATGATGTAGAAAATTATATTTTATAACTAGAACAATGTTCTTTAATGTGTTATAAAGATTACTAGAGGGGAAAAATTGGGTGAAATGACCTCTCAAGTTATCTTAGCAGAGCATAAGTCTTGGGGATCCCCACTTTAGGCCCTGCTTCTGGGTGCAGTTACATTCTTCCCCCATGGTATAACCCCTATTGTCACTGTATTTGATTCTGGTGCTCTGCATCTTGTATGTACATTTTTCTAATTTGGGGAGGAGAAGAAATAACAAAATGCTGCAATAAGGATAAAGGATGACCCATTGTTGAAAATGAACTTTACAACTTTGAGGGCGGGCGGCATTGGGGAAGGTGGGGGGGAAAGGGATGGTAGGGGAAAAACAAAGGAGGGAGTAACAATGCTCCATAGAAAATGGACTCATTACCTTGCTCATGTAATTGTAACCGCTCTGTACAATATCTTTACAATAAAAATATATATTTAAAAATATAAAAGCCTGATCTGGCTAAGTAAATCATAGTAGATTGTATACAAATGTAAACTTTAAACAAAGCCAGGAACACAGAGATGTTTACGGATCGCATAGCCCAAAGACTTTCCCAGAAATATCCTTAGACATCATTTACTCTTCTCTCTACTTCCTACTCTGCTAAAAGGGTCACACTCCTGTATACCCTCTTCCAGACCGTCCTTCCTTTGTGGGTATGTGACAAATCACCCTTCACCTAGTTGCAGGATTGCTGTTCCCAATGATCAATTCTATTTCTGCATCTAAGGAAGTGGCAGAAGCCAGCAGCCTCATACCTCCCCACTTCCTCTTTCCTCTCTAGATTGGGGATACAAGGGCCTCCTTTTCTTCTTTCCTTCTATAAAACTCACAATGAGCATTTCCCCTCTCTACACACTAAGGCTCCTGCTTGATCCATATGGAAACAAAGAGTGAAGGAGTAGCCAAGAAGCAAAACAATTAAAATCTTCCTTAAAAAATTGTAAGGAGTTGAAGGAGAAGGACAAAATAGTCCAGATAAGGTAATATAGAATGCCTCTCTTATAGAAACTTCATTGGTTGCACTAGGTGGAAAACCACTTGACAGATCCAGAAATCTGCCATGTTAAGGTGGACCTAGGAATTTGACTTTACTCAATGGATGGCTTGGTTGGTTCAGACATCCATGTTCCTAGCAGCTCATAACAGCCAAAAGGCAGATGGAATTTGGCATCCATTGATGGGAAAATAGATTTTTTAAATGTGTATTCATACAATGGAATATACAGCAGAAACCCAGATACATGTTACAAACTGCATGAACCTTGTTAAGTGAAAGAAATCACTAACAAAAAGACAAACACTGCATCATTCCAATCTATATGAGCTACCTAGTGTAGTCAAAATTACAGAAAGAGAAAGCAGAATGGTAGCAAGTGAGAGTATGAGGAAATTTGTGTTAGGTACAGAATTTCATGGCTGCAAGATGGAAGAGATCTGAAGATTGGTTAGAAGATAGTGTAAATATATTTAGCATGACTGAAGTGTATACTAAAAATGGTTAAGGTGGTAAATTTTGTGTTAGCTGTATTATTACCAGTGTGTTTTTTCTGTTTTAATTTAGAAAACTGGTATTATGGGAATACATAAAGAACATAACCATAACAGTACAATCACCAGGAGCTGGTGGTTCATGCCTATAATCTCAGCTACTCAGGAGGCTGAGATCCAAGGGTTGTGGTTCTAAGTCAGCCTGGACATGAAAGTCCATAAGATTTTTACCTCCAGTTAACCACCAAAAAAGCCAGAAGTGGAGCCATGGCTCAAGTGGTAGAATGATAGCCTTGAGCAAAAAAGCTCAGAGAAAGTGCCCAGGCCCTGACTTCAAGCCTTAGTCTTGGCAATAAATGGAGAGGAAGAGAGAGGAAGAGAGAAAGAAATATGACAGTACAATGTATACTGACTGGGAAGAAGGTGGTATTAGAAACAGACAAACAGAGGCTGATATGAAAGTTCAGGAAATCATAGCCAAGGTGCAGCCACTAAGATGACATTAGATTGCTCCTGTCTACCTGGCTGTCCTGCCCCAAGCTTCCTGACCCAGCAATGCAGGGAGGACCCATTACTAAGCCTCTGTCTCTCTGAAGTGCTGAAATGGCCCAAGTCTGTTCACTGTACTCACAGTCACTGCTGCGGGCTTAGCTGATCACAGTGACAGCAGAAAATCACCATAGTCCCTACTAGCAAATGACCTGATGGAGCCAGGATGTGACCATAATTCAAGTCTCAGAGCCAGCAGTTCCCACAGGTCAGACAAAGACCTGCAAGCTGAAGTTCCTTGACTTGGTTATTTGGTGACTGAATGGAACCAGTAATATGACTAGGGAGGGGCATTTTCAGATGTCCAGTTTTAGACTTCATTAAGTCTAGTTAGGGAGACTAGAAGTCCAAGAGCAAGGTGTCAATCAATTCAGTTCCCGGGGAAGGCCACCGTCTTGTAGTGTCCTTCTTGGCAGAGAGAAACAGAAAGCTCTGTGACGTTTCTCCCTACAAAGGCTCTAATCCCATCCTGAGACCATCTCCTCATGACCAAATCTAACCCTACTTGGTTCCCAAAGGTCTCACCTCCAGCTGTCTTTGTATCAAAAACCGAGGTGTCCAAAGGAGGAGGCTGCAATGCTTGGTAAGAAATGTACGCATTATCCTGCCCATGTAATTGTAACCCCTCTGTACAGTATGTTCACAAATAAAAAATAAATAAAAAAAATGAGGTGTCCACTTACAAATTTTAAGAAAACAGCAATGTTCAGTAGCCCAGGAAAGTACTCAATAAATTTAATCTGTAAAGAAGCAAAAACTACTTTTCATCCACCCACCCAAGTTCTGATATTTTGTAGTGTTTGGTGTTCTTTAAATTGCTTCTAGTTAAAGATACATAAAAGGAGAAACTAAAACTACTTTTAAACAAACACCCAGTGGCTAAAGGCAGTTATCTCACACACACACACACACACACACACACACACACACACACACACACACACACACACTATACAATAGAGAAAGACTTCTAGGGCCCTGGCTGCCTACTTCTGCGAGGGTTTGGGCTTCTGTTACTTCTCCATCTCTGAGTCTTCCCAGTGTTTTCTAATGAATTCCTCTCATTGCTTAGAGTAGCTAGAAACAAATTTCTGTTTTTGTAGCCAAAAAAGGATTAAAGGACACAGGGAGTTTCTTAGTCGAGTCTATTAAGGCTATGAAGCCTAAGGACACAAACAGAACTGGGAAAAGAAACAAGGAAGAAAAGTGCTCTCTGTCCTAAGAACAAAGAATACCAAGTTCAAGTTCTTGCTTTTCCTTGAGAAGTTGCCTGATAGCTTGTGCTATCCTTCAGTACATTTCAATTGCCTCATCGTGAAATGATATATGATGTCCAACATGCCTTCTGATTCGGACAGCCTATAAATTTTTTCACACTCACAATGAGCTAGTGGATGAGTTTATTTAAAATTGTTCTGTTGCTCTTCCCCTTATAGCCTATGATCCCACCGAAGGTTAGTGCCAACCCCTGGATCTTGCCAGAAAGAGAGCAGAGAGGCAATGCAGACATCAGCATGGATTTGTCAACCAGAGCATCTGGGTTCACTCAAGTTTCTCAGTCTGTGTATTGAAGACACCGATCTAACTACTAAGACTTTTAAGAATAATGTAGAAGTTCAGGAGGCTTTTGAAGGAACTTAAGGTGAGATTACTCTCTCAAGACACAGAAAATGATATCCTTAAAATCATTTTTAAGCATATCTCTCTCCAAATTTCTCTCCCTCTTTCTCTCCTGTTAAATGTCTACTTATTCCCTCTCCTCCTCTTTGTGCCTCACCTACACAGTGCACCCTCCAATCTTTGCATGAATTTAGGATTTTCCTCAGCATTCCCTGAGTCCATTAGTAAACTACTCAGTGCTCTAGTTTTCTTGCAAGGTAACGTTTCTAGAAGATGATACCAGCCTCTCAAACAGTCCTTACTGAGCTCCTTTCATAGCCACAGGGAGAAATAAGATGTATTATTTAACAAGTATCAGCTCCATTTCACATGTGGGTCCTGAAGTTGCATGAGGTAAAAGCTGCATGTCGGCACCCACCTCTGTTGGGTCACTGATATCACGGCTTCAGTTCAAGGGGGGACAACTACTCATCTTGTGGAATCAGTGCCTAAATCATGCAATCTGACTCATGATTCAGTGAGAAAGGAGAATCACAAAAATGCTTCCTCTAGCATTAAAACATTTCAGGAAGCCCCTTGTTGTGAGGAAGCAACAGAACTCATCTACCTAGACCTCAGGCTTCAATATTCATATTATGCCCTTCAGACAGGCAAAGTGAGCTCTTTCAAGCTTATAGGCTTTCTGTAGAAGGACCGATCATCTCTGTTCTTGGTCAGTATATTAGCATGCCACATTCACCTGGTGCCTCTGACTATCCACCCACATGTTCTCCTCTCTCCTCCATTCTTCAAAATTTAAGACAAAATTAGAATGTGATCCTATCTCCTCTCTGCTTAAAATTCTTAAACAACGTTTTATGGAAGAAAATCTAACCCACTAAGTGATACACAGTTTGCCTAGTACCTTCTGGCCTTACTCATGAGCTCATAGTCTCTATAGTGGCCACTCCAGTCTGTCTCTGTAATGCACTGGTTTCCTCTTCCCAGGGTCTTGGCATATGGTGTTTCTTTTGCCCAATCCCCCTCTGTTCTTTAACTACCCATCTGTTCTTTAACTTCAATTTTAATCTCACCTCCTATGGGAAGAATTCTTATTGAATGTTCTCATGGCAACATGGGTCATAAATGAAATGGTTGTTTTGTTTTGTTTCCATTCTGGAGCTTGAACTCAGGACCTGGGCCCAGTCCCTAAGAACCCCCCACTGTTACCCTCAAACTTCAAGGCTAGCACTCTACACTTTGAGCCACAGTTTCACTTCTGGCTTTTTTTTTGGCCTTCTTAAGCTGAGCTGGAATGAACCAACAATAGAAAGAGGGGGCATTAATAACAAGAAAAGGGAAGGCAGATGGATGGATGGAAGGACTAAAGAAAGGTGTATGTCCAAGATCAAACATTGGAAGCATCATAAAATCTGAATTTTTCTACCTGGGTCTATTCTTTGTAGACTAATGCTAAAATTTATTTTTAATAAAGCATTTTTAGCATAAAACATCTACCACAATGCTTGGCACAGAAGTATTCAAAAGTCAAAGATAATATCATTATCGTTGTTTTATCTTGTAGGAGTTGTAGTTATTTTGTAGTCAGTAAGAAAGGAAGTCTTCCTCCATCCAACTGTTTAATTTAAGAAAGAGAGGCTGATGATTTTTTGTAGTGGGTGAGGGTGGTCATGGGGCTTGATCTCAGGGCCCAGGCCACTTGGCTCTAAGCTCCTTTGCTCAAAGCTAGCACTCTACCATTTTGAGCCACAACGCCACTTTCAGTTTTCTGGTAGTTAATTGGAGATAAGAGTCTCACAGACTTTCCTGCCTAGGCTGGCTTTGAACTGTGATTCTTATATTTCAGCCTCCTGAGTAGCTAGGATTATAGGTGTGAGCTACTGGTAATTGGCTGTGTGAATGTTTTATAGAATGATTTCTCGTGAATGTTCCAGCAGAGTATACTATTAGCAAACTGACAAAGTCAGCTTCTGTCTTATTGAAATTAATTAAATGTGTATAAGGTGACCCCATGCCATATATCTAGATGGATAGATAGATAGATAGATAGATAGATAGATAGATAGATAGATAGATAGATAGATAGATAGATAGATAGATAGATATGAAAATAACAGGTTGGTGTAGGATGGCAGGTTAGTGTAGGTGTGGAGCCAACAGTGGCAGTGTGTCCCATCTTCCCACCTTTCACCTGTGCAAATGGAAGTTTGAGATGGAGGAACCCAACTTGTAGCAGCCAGGAACAGAGTATTAAGAAGTTCTGAACCAGATCTGAAAGAAACTTTGCTGAGGTGAGACTGAGCTGGAAGGACGGTGTTTGATACATCAGCCAGAAAGCAGACATAGAACTGGAAAGAGAAGTGCAAGCCTAAATCATTGCAGAGGCTGAAGAGGATCCTATTAGAAGTAAAGTACAAAGCCAGATGGCTAGAGAAAACCCTGCTCAGTTCTCAGGTTTTGGCCCTTATTAGTTTCTCTGCGTACCACATAGAAGGTCAGGGGCCCAGAAACTGCACACCTGCCCTATCCATTCTACTTAATTAATCTTTTGTAAACTCAATTTTCATCTGCTCTTTTTTATTATTAGATTCTTGGCATTTGATTGTTTCTAATTTATAAGCTGACAAAAGTCTTTGTGAAGATGCAGCCATGGTATACATGTATAATTGAAATTATATATATATATTTGAAATATGTATATACATATATATTTTTTAAACTACTAAACATATCCCTAAAAACAATCTGAAACCTAAGAAATTAAATAATGTATAATTTTAAATGCTATAACTATGCATACTTTCCCATTTTGTTTTCAGTTGCTACATTTTTTACTTCTTAGCTTTTGGTTTAGTCATCTTTTTCTATGGGATGTTGGTCAAAATAAATGGCTGGAGTTGGATCATGTTTGGGAAACCAATTGCTTTTAACTCTTTGTAAGCTACCCGTATTTTATTTTTTAATCACATTGATGAAGTATCTGGGGTAAACAACTTAGCAGAAGAAGGCTTTGTTTAGCCTCTGGTTTCAAGAGTTTTAGACTCTTGGCCCATCCATGTGGGCTCCTGTTGGAGCAGAACATCATGGCAGGGAGCATATGATAGAGCACAGTTGCTCTCCATATGACCTAGAGGCAGAAAGGGAGAGAGCCAGAGGAAGAAGATAGACACACTCCCAGTGGTCTCCTTCCTCCAACCAAGCCCGACCTCCTGTGAGCTCACCAATCATTTAACCCATTGCATTTCATGATTGAGTCACTTCTCAATAGCACCAGCCGCTGGGGACTATGCCTTCAAAACATGTGCTTTTTCAGGGAATATTTCCAAACCATAATACTACTTCATCCTTTTTGGGAATTAAGTGAAGTGTGTATGTAAACAAACAATTGAATATAGTTTGTCTCTATGGTAACAATAGATACCATTTTCTAAGCACCTGCTATACCGTAGGGTAAGTGTTATTCCATGTAAACCTCATGATCATTAAATATGGTGGGGTTTAGTGTTGATGGAAAAATGGAAGAAAATTTCCTCAGGAAGAGAGATCATGTGGCTGTTTACAAATACATATATAATTATTTTAAAGATCTAGATATTAGCCAAGTATGGTGGATTACACCCTTAAACTCAGCTGTGCCCAAAGCAAAGGTAGGAAGATTTCATTCCAAGGCCAGCCAAGGAGAAAAACAAAAACTATCTAAAAACCCAAACCAAAGCAAAAAAAAGGCTGAGAGTGTGACTCAAATGGCAGACACTTGCCTACCAAACTCAAGATCCTATGTTCAAAACCCCAATACTTCCATAAAAGAAATCTTCATATATTATACCCATATATACCAGGATGAAAATGGTGTTAGAGATAGAGAAAACTCTTGCTATTTTTCACTATATCATTAACCTAAATGCTAATTGCTGTTTCTGCAGAAAATAAATTGCTCACATTGTACATGGAAGGAAATTCTAACCAATCAACAAGCAACCAGAGGTTTTGGAGGGATTTGGTATGTCATATAACTAGTAAACCTGGACTGGAACCTGGGTCTTCCCAAGTACAAGGCCACAGCTACACTGCCACTCACAATGGCAAAACTTTTTCATTCTCCAGTGTCTTGTGACTTGGTGAAATCTTTCCTTTCATCACCCTGTTTAAATTGAGGCTCAGAAAACAAGATAAATGATGATTGTTTGGTTCCTGTTATTACTGTGATTTATGGACTACCTGTTGTCTCTAGCTCAGGAATTGTGTGTCTTTTGCCAGCCTCCCAGAATCTGTAGCCATCTAATTTTTTACTATACAAATAGAGAAATTTTCAGACCCTTCACACTCCCTACAGTCTGGATCAATAAACTCCATTTTTCACCAATCTCCAAGAAAGTTCCCATCACATCCCATGTGTTCTGCAGGAACAGCTAGGTTGAGAAACTGTGAGCAGTTGATTCGCAAGCATCCAATCTGGAGGTCATACTGGTCATAAAGGTCAAATCCTCAGCCTCTCTAATCCAAATCTTTTCCATTAAAATTCTAAATGGCCACAGTCAGGTGACCTAAATTAGCATTAAGCCAGTGCAATATAGTAGGTGAGAGCATGAATTCTGCGGTCAAACTTCCTGGGACCAAATTCTTGCTCCCCCATTACTAGCTGTCTGACTTTGGCCTCTATTTCTCTATTTTCTCATGGCCAATATTGGATAATAGCACTTGGCCTCATGGGGTTATTGTAATTTAGACAAGTCAATTTAGATAAAACACTTAAAAAGCAATGCCAATAGACATATAATGTTATTTATGTACAGCTGTCATTCTAAGTGCAGCACACTCCAATAGCTTCAGATTCCTTTAAAAATTTCAGGTTTGCTGGAGATGCAGCTTTCTGAGATGGACTGAGACACCTAACCATCAGAGATGAAGGCTGTGTGTCCTAGAATAAACCTATGCTGCTGTGTTGTACCAGCATGATGCTCAGCGAGGCATGGAAACATGCCAAAAGTGTATGGATCACAATACTGATTGTCAGCACTCAGATATCTGTTCATGAGGCAGTTACCTTTGGCTCACGTTGTTCTCAGAATATTTCATTGTTAGATAAGGCAACTTTAGATTCAAAAGCCTGAACAAGTCTATAGCTACGCAAGGAAGCTCCTGCATCAGGATGCACATGACTATGAGAGAAGAGAAAGGTCAGTCAGTCAGGGGTGGAGAAGGCTGACTTCGACCTGGAACTTAACATACTGGTGATTATCCTGAGCTTATCAGGCAAAGAATGAGGTTGTAGGACAGAGATTGCAAATCTGAACTATCCAGTTTACTGCCTTACATTACTTAGACTCACTAAACAACTTATTCAATGAAACCTTAGCCAAGAATGTCATCCTAGTGAACAAAAACAAAAGGTAAATAATATGTCTTGAGCTTTGTCTTAGTCAGCTTTCAGTAGTTGTGTTGAAAGATCCAAGAAAAGCAACTTGGCAGGGAGGAAAGATGCATTGTGACTCATGGTCTCAGAGACTTCAGTTCATGGTCACCTTACCCCATGACTTTGAACATTTGGTGAGGCAGAACATTGTAGCAGGGAATACATGGAAAAGCACAGCTGTTCACTTGTTTAAAGGCAGGAGAGGGGGGGTTGGTAGAGATAGGGAAAGAGTGAGGGAGAGAGAGAGAGATGGGGGGAGAGGGACAGGGAGAGAGTGAGGGAGAGGGAGAGGGAGATAGAAAGGAAGGGAAAGAGGGGAATGAAGAAATACAGAAAGAGAGGAGAATAAGGGGCCAAGAATAAGGCATACACCTCCATGACAATTTATTGGGGGCCCCACCTCCTACAGTTTCACCACCTTCCCTAAATCCATTCAATTATGAATTACCAGTAGATTAATCTATTCATGAGTTTGTAGCTCTTAGGATCTAATGACTTCCCCAAAGCCCATCAGCTATAAACCAAGCCTTTGGCATATGGCCTTTGGGAGACATTTCCAATCTGGATCATAGCAACTACCTGTATCTTTAATGTGCATTATCTCAAGGCTGTGAAATAGGCCTTTGTAGCCACTTATATATACTGGAAAAAACCAGAGGTTTTAGGAATGTTATGTATGCTGACCTTGGTCACAGAGCAAGACATTAGGGAATCTAGTTCTTGAACCCAGGTCTGGCCTCCAAGCCCCAAGTTCTGTTCCTGCTCTACTGTGGGCACTAGCCTGGATGACCACTGTATCAGATTATAAGCTTTTCTTTGTCAGTTGTGGGGCTTGAACTCAGGGCCTGGATACTTCCCTGAGCTCTTTTGCTCAAGGTTAGCACTCTACCACTTTGAGCCACTGCACCACTTCTGATTTCCTGGTGGTTAATTGGAGATAAAAGTATCATGATCTTTCCTGCCTGGGCTGGCTTTGAATGGCAGTTCTCAGACATCAGTCTCCTGAGTAGCTAGGATTACAGGAGTGAGCTTCCAGTGCCGGCTAGATTATCAACTTTTTATAAGCAGGAGCTGTGTCCTTTCTATCACTATATCAGAGCATAGACACACAAAAAAAACAGAATATATATTTATTTTTTAATAGAACAAATGAAATGCTAGTCCTGGCTGGTTGGGATGACATTTAACCTGCAAGAATACCCGGGGTGGGATCCCATTGAAAGTGTTAAAATGGGGTTGCACATAAACTGAGGGAATGAAAATGAACTGGAGTGAGAAACAGAGATACCCGAGGGCAGGTAGAGAACAGAAGTCAAAGCTGAGCATAGGAACTAGATCACATCTAGATGCAATAGAGGTAGGCAGGTTGCAGAGGAGAGGATCTGGGTCTATTGCTACAGAGCCTGGAAAGATCTTGAATCCATAACAATAAGACCCTCACCTTTACAGGGTGCCAGGTTTTTAGGCTAGTCCAGAGACAAATGGTGTAAGCACTGCCTCTGAAAGCATCTCGTGGCAGACCCTGGAAGAGATGAAGATGTGGATTGTGAGGACACAGGTTCCCACAGCTCATTTTGTCTATGACACCATGTGCCATGCATCAGGATTCCCCCTTTGCCTCTGAAACCTTTTAGAGCTGGTGTAGAGGAAAGATGAGTCACATCTCTGACCCAGAGCTCTGTCTTCTTGCTCAGTCCCTGATTAAAACTACACAGGCTGGGTGGGGTCATAGTCAGAGAGAATCGCTTGCAACAACAGACGTGCCAACAGAATTGATGAATCCATCATTAGTTCTCATTGGCACTCGGGAATGAATGCATGTGCTGTGCATGCAGACACAAACATCTTTTGCGGTTTATAAATACCATTGCATGTGCTCTCTGCTCCAATGGGAATAGTGCCTGTTGGCCTGCTACAGATACGGCCCGATTTCATCAGATAATTGCTACTGGAAAAAGAGCTGTGTGTGCTTCTTACATCTGGCCTTACAGAACCATCGAATTTTTCAACAAAATACACTCACGCTTGTGGTGGGCAAGATTCGTTTGGGAAGAAAGCTGTGTTCAAAACTCTGCTTCAGGAACCAAATGTTCTGTTTATTGATCTTTTTTTGTTTGTCTGTTTAATGATGCAATAAACATTGGGGACCTATACGTAGTTGCTTTTCTCTGTCTTTCTTATTGGGAAAACAAGTCTCCTGATAGTTTCTTACTATAATGTGTTGAGAGAACATACTGGAAGGATTTTTATATCCTCCCAATCATGACCTTGTTCTTCCCCTTCTGCACAATAAGAGACTCAAGTTTGGAGAAGTGAAGTGCCTTCTTTGAGCCCAGAGAGTAATAAACAGGTGTGCAAACCGAACCAAAGGTATTCTTGACTGCAGATTAAGTGCTTTTTCCCATCTTCAACTGCATCTCTGATAGTTTCCAAACAGCCTTGTAAGGTCTGCCCTTTGAACAGGTGCCAGCCCATTTAATTCATG
Organism: Dipodomys ordii; assembly: GCF_000151885.1. NCBI lineage: Eukaryota > Metazoa > Chordata > Mammalia > Rodentia > Heteromyidae > Dipodomys > Dipodomys ordii. The sequence continues at coordinate 15,746,518 of NW_012267236.1, forward strand.
TGCTATTCCTGCGAGAAGCTTGGTTTTATCCTCATGCACAGAAGACGAAGCTCAAAGAAGTTAAATTTTTGCCTGTGCCATATGCAGACATACACAATCAAACTGACGGAAGAATCATATTGCAGGAATTGACCATGATGGTGTAACTACTTTGAACAATTAACTGAGTGGTTTAAAAGACAAATACTAGTAAGCTGATATGGTTTGTCAGTGCAGGGGTCAGGATTCATGAAAGGGGAAGGCAGACAAATGGAGAAAGGAAGGGTAGCTAAATATAGTCCTGAAATTCAATGTACATGTGTGAATGGAACCAGGTAGCTTGAGGGGATGGGTGGCGTTGAGATGGGTGAGGGAGGGGAGAAGAGTGAAGGGATGACACAGGTCAAGATATATTACACCCATAAATTGACATGTTGAATGAAAACCCTTTGTACCATTATTAAAGATAATCTTCCCCCAACCCAAAAAAAAATCTGCCTGTGATCAAAGACAAAACTACGTTCAGAATTCAAATTTCAAATCTGACACCAAAACCATTCTCTATCCAATGTTCCTTTTCCCAGGCAGTAAGATAGAGTTCCATTACCACGGCATTAAAGGTAAAGCTTCTTAGTAGCTGTGTGATCCTCAGACCAGGAGACTGAATAATGGCCCTTGGAGTTCTAGCTCCAAATCGAATTTCTGAATCCCCAAAAACCAATGAATGAGAAATTGGATCACAAAGAAGACTTTGTAGATGTGATTACATTGGGGATCTTGTGGGAAGAGTAGCTTGAATTAACCATATGGGTCCCAAATATAATCATAATTGTCCTTCTGAAGAGATGCTGAGGGAAATGTGACAGAGATGGAGAAGTTAATGTGCTAATGGAAGCCGATTTGGAGAGGCAACAACCGCAAACGGAAGATGCTAGCAACCAGCCAAAGCAGAAAGAGACAAAGAGGAGATTCACTGAGAGCTTGTTTCAGGAAGAACCTGCCCTGTGGACACCTGAATTTCAGATTTTAAGACTCTGTACAAAGTTTTGGGCACCATAACTAGAAAAGAATGGCTTTCCATTGCTTTAAGTCATCAAGTACATGATAACTTCTAGCAGCCACAAGAAACCAATAATAGAATTGTTTAAACTCTCCATTGAAAAACTGCTCTCACTCAAGTTGGAGGAACCCAATTTTTTTTCTCTTCTACCTTCCTGGAAAAAGTAAAGTGAATGAAGCTTTGTTTTATTTTGTTTCATTCCAAACTGGGATTTGTTTTACTTCTGTGTTTTTATCTTTCCAGTACTAGAGATTAAGCCTACATATTTCCTCATGGTAGGCAAGGCCTCTACTCTCAGCCCCACTTTTGTTCTTTCTAATTTGGCTTTTGAAACAAATTAGCTACTAACTTTGCCTGGGCTGTCCTCAGACTTTCAACCCTCCTACCTCTGTCTCCCAGGTAGCATGCATCATGTGTCACAACACTTGGCTAAAACTGTGTTGCTTGATAGCAGAAGAAGGAAGCTCCAAACAGAAGTCTAATAAATTGAAGAGGGCATTGATTACTGAAGGAGAAGTCAGTAGTTAGTTCTACCTTCAGTGAATATGAAAACAAAGACAAATGAACATGAAATTTCCTTTCATAACACTTCTTTTAAATGTAAGCTGCAGGAAAGGAAGGTCCTTGCAAACTTGGGAGGCATTTTTTAAATGAGAAAACAAATGTCCACCGCAGATACTTTGAGAATCTAAGCAGAAATCATTTTAATTTCTTTTTGAGATTCACTATTCCTACTATATCTTAGTACTTGATTTCTAGAAGTCTTACCTAAACCCGATGTTCAGAAATGTCGAATACCTAGAAAGTGGTACTTACACACTATTTTCTTATACTAGATGCATCATCATACCAAGGAATTATCACAATTTTTTAATTTATTAATGGCTGGGCATTAAAGGCTGGTTGCCTTTTGATGCCTACTGAAATATTTATGGATTAAATGACATGATGAAAGATTCTTCAGAAGAAACAGGGAGGGGAGGAAAGGAGGCATGGGAGAGCCAAATGAAGTTTCAGAGATCATCACTGCTGAAGTTGGGTGACAGGCACATGAAGGTGCCCGAAGCCATGTGTGCCAGTTATGCACATATTTGAAAATGGTTATAATAATAACCAGGGAGGGAAGGAAGCCTGGAGCTGCAGCTGTGTTCTGGTCTGGATTTGGTCTCTGTGTCACTGTGTTGCTTTAGGCGATCCACTCTTGATCCTCACTGTGAAACAGGAATCAGGGAAGACCATCCCTACGTTCCATCCACCAGCCACATTCCCTGGCTGCATGCAGCACTTGGCTGTCTAAGGTCTCCCTGCCTTTTCTCTTTCCGCTCATCTCTTCTCTGTATTCCTCAAAGCTTTGGCATTCTCTGTGAGCAGGACAAAGTGAAGATGCTGAAATGACTAAGACTAAGCCACTAGTGATTTGAAAACAAACTGAAATCATTTGTTTATTGATGCACTAGCCTTCTTATTCAACCTCCTGCTGACGCTCTAGGTGCCTTCACCCCTGTCACCAGACCTAAGGAAATTAATGACCTTTTGCAAATTTCTCTTCTCTGTCTCTGTCTGTCTCTCCCTCCTCTGTATTGGGCTTCAAATACAGGATCTTGTGAGACAAATGTCCTACCTCTTGAGCTACGTTCCCAGCCTTTCATTTTATTTTGTTTGGGGGAGAGCGTCTAGTGTTACTTTTTCCCAGTCTAGCCTGGAATTTGTAATCCTATTAACCCCATCTCCTAAGAAACTGGGCTTATAGATATACTCCATCACAGCCAGATTTTCAAATATTTTGATTAACTGAACTTTTAAGATTGCCAACTCCCACATGCCCCAAATAATAATAAAAAAAATCTCATTGGCTAGCACTCTAATTGGCAGAAAAGATAGGGAAAATTAAATGGCAGGTTTTGAAAAAAAGGTTTTATTATAAACATGCATAATATAAGCAAAGAGGAAAAGGGGAAACTAGCCAATTTGGAAACAACATAAGTTCTGTTAAATGTGAGGACAGAGAGGATCCCAAAAATCAGTCTACTGACCTCCAGTCTGAGAAAACAAACTCAGAGGAGCTGCCTGGCCCGATCTGCAGCTGTGAGAGGCACCGGGGGTCCCAGGTCCCCTCTCTTCCTTCTTTTTTCACACATTTGTCTAGGAGCCTGAGAAATGGCTTTTTACTAACACAAGGCAAACTCAGCACTAAATTGAACCATATTGAGATTGCTATTATTCTTGGTCAAAAATGATAGATATTGGCAATTCTATAGGGTGCAAATCACACCCTGAATGATAGTAAAATCCTCTTGAGTAATAACCATCCATCTCCATGAAACAACACAGGTCTCCAAGCTTACAAACTCCACAGCAGTGAGTGGCCTACCATAACCCCAAACACTTGGGTGAAATATAAAATTGACACATGAAGAAGAGCTTAGTCATGTACAAAAGCTATTAAAAGATTAAACATTTCTGGCAAACAAAACAAAGCTACAACACATACTACCTCCCCACTTCTCAGGGCGTGGCGGGGGGTGCCTGTGGGGGTTGTCAGCACATTTAAAGGTGAGAAACACTTTTACTACACTAATGTGTGCAGTACAGCAAAGGGGGAGAAAGAGATGCCACGGAGGCAGAGATCAGCAAGCTGAGCCTGTGGCCAGGAGGTGGGAGCTGGTTGGCAATGCACTACCTATCCAGTAGCCCCAACAGCTAACTGACTCCCTCCCAGAGAGCCAGACCCCAAACAGCTCATTTCACCTCCTCCAAGAAGCTTCCCAATTTCTCTCTCTCTCTCTCTCTCTCTCTCTCTCTCTCTCTCTCTCCTTTTCTGTTTTGGCACTAGGCCAGGAAGGAGAATAACCTTCTGTTGGCATAGCATAGGTCCTTGACTGATTTCATGTCATCGAAATATCATAAAATACCCCTGTAGCTGGACACCAGTGTCTCACTTCTGTAATCCTAGCTACTCAGGAGGCTGAGATCTGAGGATCCTGGATCAAAGCCAGCAGAGCCAGGAAAGTCCCTGACACTCTAATTAACCACCCAAAAGCCAGGAGTAGAGCTGTAGTTTAACTGGTAGAGTGCTAGCTTTGAGTGAAAAAGCTCAGAAGCAGTTCCCAGATTTCAGGACAAGCAAAGAAAGAAAATTAAAGAAAATAAAAGGGAAGAGAAGGGAAGGGAAAAGGAAAAGGAAAGGGAAGGGAAGGGAGAAAGGAAAGAGAAGAAGGAAGGAAGGAAGGAAGGAAAATAAATCTGAGGAACTGGAAGGAGTCACAAATAAGAGACAAAGAATTTGAAAGCATCCTAAAATAAAAGTCCCTGAGCTGGCCCCACTGTGATCAGCAACACAAAAATTGCCACTACTGGACATCTGGTTGGGTTGTCTGGCTTTTATAGCCCAGGCTTTCCCAGCATCCCTGCGTAGTAAGGACTTAGCCACTGACTCCATCTTTCCTAAATGAAGGGACCACCATGGAATGGACCAGAGGCTATGGGTAATGGATGCGCTCAGTTAAATGCAAGGCACTAAAAACCTGTCACTAGAGTCTGTGATGGTATTGATTCTGATGGCAGGGAGTGGGATGAGAAGGTGCTGGGGGAGAGACTGCAGCAGGTCCTGCCCAGGAGGAAGGTACTGCCACACACAAACTGTTCCAGGAATCCACATAAGCACTGGCAGCGCTTTGACCTATTCATTCCCCTCAGCTCCCACCAGTCAAGAGGCGTTCCTGAATGCATGTGGTCACAGCTTTCCCCCAGGTCTGCCACTAGGTATCCTCAAGGAGAGGATCCTCCAGGCCCTGCTCCAGCTTTAGGGACATTCTAGATAATTGTCTTCATTTTAAAAAAAATAGTGCTTAGTTTCTGGATCAGGAAAGCACAGGTACACAAGCCAGTATTATTCCTTTGACTCACGTACTAGAAAAATCAAACTCTGACACTAGCACTGGCTGCTCTCTTATCTCTTGATGTTTCCTTACATCTGCTCTCTCATGGCAGTTCAACGCCCAGGCTCTGTGAGTTCAGAGCCCAACTCTGTTTCTCACTGTGTGACTTTAAGCAAACCACTTTCCCTGTCGGCCTTAATTGTCACAGCTTCAAATGCAAACAGTAATTTCCCCTGGCTATTAGGAAACTGAAAAGAAATAAATGAGATCATATAGGGAAAGGGCTAACCGAACTCACCCATTCTTATTATTGTTGGTGGGGGGATATTAGTAAAATCACTGTTTAAACAGACCTCACTACTACTTAGGGAATGCTTAATAAAATGAGGCTGTAAAGTCTGCCATGGCTCAAAACTACATTTATCCCAACATCAAAAGAAAATTTTGAGAAACATGTTTATGTTTTTTTTATTGAGCAATAGATGACACACATACGTATAATAAACCTCCAGCTTTAAAAGAGCGATCTGATTCTACCTGAGCTGATGTTCACACCTGGAATCTTAGCTACTCAGGGGAATGAGGTCTGAAAGGTCTCAGTTCAAAGCTAGCCTGGGAAGAAAAGTCTAAAAGAGCCCATCTCCAATTCACCAGCAAAAAGGTGGGCTGGAGGCATGGCTCAAGTAATAGAGCAGCAGCTGAGCTAGCAAACTGAGTGTTAGGATCCTGAGTTCAAATTCCAGTATCACCCAAAGAAATCAAACTTAAGCGCCTTGCTTCAGTAAGTCTACCTCAAAAGCCACTGGCACTTTAGGAGGAATGAAGAGTGAAAACGTTGATAACATCCTTCTTTGAAACACATCCCTAAGCATTAAAGGTTGGAAAATAAATCCATGTGGCTCCTCCATCCAGAAGAGCACAGGGAAAGAACAGTGCAGACAGCCTGACAAGGTGAGTTAGCAGAGCCATAGATTGCCAAAATGAAGGCTACAGCTAAGTTCTCCCCATACAGGGTGGAATTGCTCTGTCACTGCTGACAATGATTATGAATTTCTCCTTTGGTACTCAGGGAATTCTATGTAAGATGCAGCCATCACACCTCTGTGGTGATTTGAAAACGTTGGCTCATTTTAGAGCTGTTGGCAAAGCTTTTTTTGGTCATTTACATTTCATTCCTCTGGCCATAATAAATCACATCTGTGTGTTTGTGTATTCCTCCTTCCTTCCACCTCCTGAATGGGTCTCTGACTGTGAGTGTGTGTAGGTTTATCTTCTTCTGGATAATTTTCAGGTGATGTGGGTTTCATGTATCCTAGCAGTAAGCAGAAAATATTACAACAATATTTTTCAATGTTATACAATCCAATACTTGAGAAGCTGAGAATAGAAGGATCACAGTTTGAAGCTAATCTGGGCAGAAAAGTTCCCAGACCCTTTCTCACCCCATAGAAAGCAACAGTGGCACATGGCTGTCAGCCTGAAATACAGGGAGGCTGGAACGGGAAGACTGCAGTTTCAGGCCAGCCTGGGCAGAAAAGTCCAAGAGACTCCAGCTCAGTGGAGGGAAGCTGGACACAGTGGCACACTTCTATTATCCCAGCAACTACAGAAAGCTTAAAATGGGAAAAATTGTGGTCCAGACTCATGCCTGAACAGGGAACAAGGCTCTATATGTATACTCATTACCTTGCTCATGTAATTGTAACCCCTCCATATGGTATTTTCACAATAAAAAAAACTTACTTACTTACTTAAAAAAAAAAAGACTCTATCTTTAAAACAACCAGCAGTAGAGAACCTGGTTCAGCAGTAGAGAACCTGCCTCAGTATGATGCCCAGAGTGCAAACCCAGTATCATCCAAAAATAAAAATATGTGCAGGAAATATATCTGAAAGAGTTCATATTTCATCTGTATGTCCCAACCACATGCATGCTTACTTTCTCGACATAAAAACATCCAAGACATTCTCCGTACTGAATTAGGACGTTTATTGGGCTCCTAATTTCCATGCCTAGAACATGAACATGGATTTACATGCATTGTCTCATGTTGTGGATCTTACATGCATGTACTCTTCAGTCAGCTGGGCCTCTGATTCTACTCATCAGTAAGTTAGCTCAATGTGAGTAAATGACAAATACAGAATGATACACAAGCCGTAGCAACTAATCCCACCCAATATCAGTTACCTTTTTTCCCCCAAAAACCGTATCACAACGCTCTCTTGTAAAAAATAAATTTCAGAACAAGGCATTTAATTGAGAAAAATAAAGATAATTCTATCATTTCAGAATTCAGCAATGAATGTCCAACTATGGCTAAAAGGTACACCCTGAGAATTACATGATTTTTTTTAACAAACCCATTGAGGTTTATAAAGCTCTGTTAACCTAATGTCGGGAAGGGACACAAGATACAGGCACAAATGTCCCTGCTCATTTGACTGTGCATTTCTCCAAGGATGCTGCTTGGTAAACATCCTCATGGTCTTCAATGCTTGAAGCCTCTGTGGACTCAGGATCGCTCACCACGATGCCCACAGAAGACAGACTCGCAAGGAAGGCCTGCACCCGCTGCGCATACACGTCCCTAATGTTAAAGTAAGGTAGCTCATGACAGGTCTCTGGTGGCTCCTCACTACACTGGTCCACGTCAATGTCTTTCTGCTTCTGGTAATACTTGGAAAACTTGTTGAAGATGATGGTGATAGGAAGCGCCACTACCAAGATGCCGCAGATGATGCAGGTGCTGGCGATGATCTTGCCAGCCAAGGTGACAGGATGGGTGTCTCCATAGCCCACAGTTGTCATGCTGATGGTGGCCCACCACCAGCAGATGGGGATGCTGGTAAGACTGGATGAGTGGTCATCTTTCTCCACAGAGTAGATAAGCACGGAGAAGATGGAAATTCCTACGGATAAGAAAAGCAGCAGCAGCCCCACTTCGTGATAGCTGTGTCTCAGCGTGGCTCCGAGAGATCGAAGGCCTACTGAGTGCCGGGCCAGCTTCAGAATTCGGAAGATCCTCATGAGCCGGAGGATCTGGACTACCTTACCCATGTTTTCAATGTCCTCGCTTTCTTCTTCCTTGGTGTCTACGGCCAACGTGGCATAAAAGGGAATAATGGACACAAAGTCAATCATGTTCAGAGGGTTTTTCCAGAATTTCTTTTGGCAGGGAGCAGCAACTAGCCGGATAGCAAGCTCTCCGGTGAACCAGGCGATGCAGGCAATCTCCACCCCGTCCAACACGGGGTCATCCACTTCCCCGTCCTCATTCTGGAACTCAGACATGCTGTGGACGCACATAGCCACGATAGAAGCCAGAACCACGCTCAAAGAGGAGATGGCAATCAGCTTGGCCGATAGACAGTAGGCTGGGTTTTCCATCCGAATCCAGATTTTTTTCCGGAGTTGTCCAAATCGCAACTGGTCAAACTTCTCCAGCTCCTTCTCAAACAGAGAGGACTCTTCAAAGGAGGAGTCGGTGCTCACATCATTGCTCTTCTGGTCCCAGTCCTTCTCGTGGCTTTCCTCCTTGCGCTCTTGGTAGCGGCTGCTACAACAGGAGTCGATGAAGAGCTCGTTGATGCCCCAGTACTCGATCTCCTGGCAGAAGGAGAATACACACAGCTCCTCCATGACGTGTAGCTTCCCCGTGTAATAAAAATTTAATACATATCTGAACAGGGAGGGGTTCCGATCAAAATAGTACTCTTTATCGGCCACGCTGTAATCATCACACAGCTCCAGAATGGCCTCTTCAGAGTGACAGGCAAGCAGCTTCCCCAGTCTGGTGTGAGGGAACCGCAGGAGCGTGCTCTGATCCACCGTCTGCTTAAAGCCCCCCACGTTCAAGTTGACAAGCTCCTCGTCTGGTCCAGGGCGATGGAAAAACTCACCAAACACCATGATGGACACAGGAGGTGGAGTGCTGGCTGGGAAGGGAGACAAGGCAGATCATGCAGCACCTTGAAGGAACATAAATAGGATTATACTGGGTCCCAGCTTTCACTTTTCAAGCTTCTTTTTCCCAGGATGATGGGCTACACTAAAAGCAAAGCCATATATATACATATTTATGCATACATATATATGTTCATGTGAATATATATGATTATATTTATATATTAAGATAAGATATAAAATAAATCTAAATATAAATACAATATATTACTACATAAAATATATAAACACAATATAAATAAAATAGATTAATGTATATCATATATAACATATGTATGATTACATACTTTGATAAGAAAAAAGGCAAAACAGATACTTTTTCCAAGAGTTAAGTTTGAATCTAGACACTGGTGGCTCACACCTGTAATCCTAGCTACACAAGAGGCTGAGATCTTAAGACTGCTGTTCAAAGCCAGTTAGGGAAGAAAGTCCTTGGAACTCATTTTCTCCAACTAACCAGCAAAATGCCAGAAATGGAGCTGTGACTCCATGAGCAAGAAAATTAAAAGGACAGAACTCAGGCCATGAGTTCAAGCCCCAATAGTGGTACTTGACCAAACAAAAAGCTTGACTTTAAAGATCTATTACTTTTCCAGAAAGCAAAAAGGGCTGCTATAGAGTGCTTGAGAATTCTGATTCCTATTTCATTATTTATTAAGCTGTCAAACATCACCTCCCATCTCTGATGCCCAAACGCCAACACACTCTAGACCACTTACACAATACATATGTCTTCACAGTCCCAACTAAGAGGTCCCCCATGTTTGAGAATGCACAGCTCTGATGTGATGGGCTAGCTGATGGCAGACTTGTGCCCTTCTCTTCCCTGTACCCTGGCTCAGGGTACAGAAAAAGCAAGCTCCTCTGCACTTGGCCCCCAGCCTACCCACTGGAAACTTAGCTCATAAAAATGATGTGCGTTTCTCTTTACGCTCCAGTGAGTTATTCCTTTTGTGAGTCTCATTTCCTATGAAGCTGAGCAAATCAAGAGGATATAATTATCTCTCTACCTTTAAGTACTGACTATCTTGGAGCTATCGTTACATTTCCTCGGATGGTGTTTCACGTATGTCCATGTGGAAAGAGGCTGCACCAAGGAAACCTTCTCAAGTTAATTGTACTATCAATGTCACAACACAGAAACACTCCCCTGTCACCCCTCCCCTCCTCACAGTCTCCTGAACAACTCTCATCAATGATTATCTCGCTATAGAGAGTCTTCATTGACCAAGCACATAGCCAATTTCTAATTCTGACACTAATCAGGATGTACCAGAACTATTTCTCAAGAAAGAAGTAAAGGCTGTTGACCATCACTCAATTAATTCAATGATGCTTCCTCAGGGCAGGTGGAACAGATAAAGGATAGCAGACAACCGTGTACTGAGTTCTCATCAGGTAGGATTAGGTGACTAACTCACAAATGTCATTTAATCCTTCCAAAACTATCAGGAAGGCATATGGTGAAAATGGCTGCTTAGAGGACTTGAGTCCAAGATCACACAATAGGTAAATGAAAATTGGAGCCAAGATTCTAACCCAGGCTCTCCAATACACAGACTCTGTCTGCCCTTGGTTTCTTCTTTATTATAATCAGTAATCCAGGGTAAGAAACACAACATAAGCCAGTCAGGTATGCTCAGGATTATTGAGAAAAGTACAAAGACTCTTTCTAGAGAAACTCTGAAGTTTCAAAACAGCTTGGGTAGTGAAAGACCCAGCAAAGCTGACCGAAGTGGACAAATGGTGTCCCACTGCAGCAGGTGTATCAGAGACAGACGGAAGGCAAATGATGAAGGGGCTATTATATCAATCCAGAGAATCTGGACTTTTATCCTGTCAGCCAGACCACTACAGGGTCTTAACCAACAAGTGAGCATGGTTGCAATTGTGACCATGACTTAGGTGAATCCCAGTGAGGTTCGCCTTTCTGCCCTTGGTATCATGACATAGTATGAGGATCTTACTAATTGCCCGTTCCAACCTAGATGCTTCTCAGCCTCCAGAACTCTAAGCAAAATAAACTCCTTTCCTTTATAAATTAAAAAACTAATCATCAGCCAGGAGCCAGTGGTTCACACCTATAATCCTAGCTACTCAGGAGGTTAAGATCTGAGGATAGTGGTTCAAAGCCAGCCTGGGCAAGAAGATCCGTGAGACTCTTACCTCCAATAAACCAGAAAACCGGAAGTGGTAGTATGGCTCAAGTGGTAGAGCGCTAGCCTTGGGCTGAAGAGCTGAGGGACAGCACCCAGGACCAGAGTTCAAGACCCATGACCAACCCCCCCCCAAAAAAATAAAACTAATAATCAAAACAATGAGTCTACTGACAGCAATGTAAAAAAGATAGAGTGTTAGAATAGTATCTTGCAAAGATGCAGGAAAGAAGAGGCAAGACTCAAACTCCCAGGGTGGGAGTACATGCAAAGAACAGGTGATCAGATTAAGAGAAGTTCATCAGATACAACTGATGAGACTTGACAAGGGATGAGAAAGAAAAGACCAGGATGTAGACAAGCTAAGGAGGCTGCATTTACCTAATCTGCCTTCAACTCCATTAAAGAAAGCAGAAGGTCAGGACAGAATGTTTCTTCCCTGATGCTCTGGAAATCCAAGGGTATCAGTGAGAGAAGATTCCTGACCTGAAAGGATACAGTGTTAAAACACAGCCTCTGCCTTCCACATCATGAGTAATTCTATAGCCATGAGAAATACATGTGTTTCCAGGCATTGGGGGCTCGCAGCTATAATCCTAGCTACTCAAGAGGCTGAAATTTGAGGATCGCAGTTCAAAGCCAACTCAGGCATGAAAGTCTGTGAGACTCTTATCTCCAATTAACCACTAGAAAACCAAAAGTGGAGCTACAGCTCAAAGTGGTAGAGCACTAGCCTTGAGCAAAAAAGAGCTCAGGGACAGTACCTAGATCCTGAGTTCAAGCCCCATGACTGACAAAAACAAAATAAAAAATAAATACATGGGTATTTGCTCCCAAAACACCAACACTAAATGTGTCCCATAAAACTAGAGACACAGCATAGCTTGACATAAATTCAAAGGATTTAATGTCCTCTTCTAAAAGCTCTATTGCCCACACTTCTGGTTTTGTTTTTTAAATTAAGTATCTTTTTTGAAAGGCCTAAGTCAGAGCTCCTGGCTTGATCCAAATATTTATGTAACTTAGGTTTCTGAAAGCTAGCTATGCTCATGGCAAGTAGAAGGGTAAAATGTTCCAAGAAGCTCGTTTAGCTAAGCTGACTTTAATGGAAGTTATCTGCTAGTAGGTTATGTTTCATCTTGTTGTCCTGGAAGCCCACAAAGCTAGAAAGCTAGAGTCTGTTTGTGGTCTACAAAATGTGTGGTCTGTTTCCCAGTGTCTCCACAGTGACTCCTCTAAACACCATGACTGTCACCCATGTCAGTCCATGTCCTCCTTGCATTTCATTTACTCTACACCAGTGAAGGAGAGTCTAAGTCCATACATTTCATTAAACCAAAGGTCTCTGGTTATGGTACTTTCAGAAGAGAGGGGGAGTAAAGCATTTCTTAGGATCAGAATGACTGCTTTAGTTCAGAAGGCAAGCTGCAACCTACCAAGTAGAAACTGGCTTCCCTGGCTGAGTCTTGCCTACAGAAGCTGACTAAGGACAGATGACAGAGCTCCCCTCCCACTGTTACACAGTGAAGAAAGCATTCATTTATGTAGCCAGTCTTACGGCAATTACAAACTGTCCTTTCTCCTCATCCTGAGATTGGTTAATTGAGAACTGAAAGAGACAACTAGGCAACAATAGTACAGATCAAGACAGAAGCCCAATCCAGGGCTTCATGACCAGCCCAGTACTCTACTGGTCCAAAGATTTGTCTACATATATTTCTGTTTCCATATGATACATATATTATGTGTTTACAATACATTTGTTATATATATTTTATTATATATACACCTTTGTGTGTGTGTGTATATATATATACACTGTATATATATATACATATATATATATGTATATATATACACACACATACACACATGTCTTTCTATATACACACTTGGATCTCCATGACCATGACTTCTACATCTGAGGATTTAACCAATTGAAGATTAAAAATATTCCAGGAAAATTATTCCCTAAACAAAACAGACTTCCATAGGTAGTAGAATTCCTATTGTAGACAGTATTACAAATATTCTCAAATATATAAAATATATAGAAGGATATGCATAGGTTTACTGCAAATATTGCATCACTTTACATTAGAGACTTGAGCAACTACAAATTTGTGTGTCTATAGGGACCTCAAACCAATAGCAATGGATACTGAAGGATGGCTGTATATATACAATCTATGTGAGTATAGATATAGATACAGATATTTAGTTACTTGTTGAAGATATTGGTCAATTCATTTATAACCCAGAAATGTGAATAGCTTCTAATTCTGACTCAAAACACAGAAAATAAAATAAAAATAGAAAAGGAAATTGATGAGGTGGAAACAGTTCACAGAAAAAAATATGCACATTGAAACTATATTGAAACATTATACCTAATGTATCAAATTACAAACAACTAAAGACTAAATATCCCTCTGTGGGAAAGCAGCTACTCTCCATAGACATTGTGAAGGGAATACAAAATGAAAGAGACCTCCTAAGGAGAGGAATTTGGCAACATTTAGCAAAATGACATAGGTCTTGAAATATTGCCCAATGATAGACCAGCAAAAAACAAAAACAGTGAATGATTGGAATCAACTCAAATGTCCGTTGGTAGAAAACTGGCTGAAAGAAAAAGTTACAGTCCACCTCAATATGCAATGTAGCAGTGTGGTTTCTACAATAATTTGGCTGAGTGAGAAAACACAAGACCAAGCTACAGAATAGGTTGTTAAAATGTATCCAAAAAGTGAGAATTATAAATATATATGCACACCTGTACATGTACATACAGGTATATATTTGCCTATGCATGTATAACACACACACACACACGCATGCACGCACACATCTACATAAAGAAAAAAGTACATCAACCAAAAAAATAATACAAGGATTTTCTATATGGAGAGGAAAAATCAACAGGCTTTTGAAAACATAGTTGGAAGTCCAGCTTTGAAACCTTCTAAATTTTAATTAAACATCAAAAAGGCATTTCATAAAAATTAAACCTCTTTATGCATCAAGTTGATGGCTTAAATTCAGAGAAACAAATGATCTCAATATACACTAAAATGTAACAATTTGTACATCCCTACTTATATATATACATATATATATATATATATTCCTAAGAACAAAAGAAGTATGATAGAAATTTTAAAATATGTTTAGCAATCATGTGGGTATAATTACTCTGAAACTTCCATACACACATAGGATAAAGCAAATAAATGTTCAGTTGGCATCAGTAAGTTCTCCTGAGCTTTTAGGTGTAAAAGTTAAAGAAATTACAGGAAATCCCATTGATCCTGAATTTGGACTGGAAATGACAATATGAATTTTTTGCGGCAAAGGAACATCTTACTTCCTAGCCCTGACCACTAAAAAGGCCTAGAGCAAATGGCCGGATGCACACTGCTTCATAGTCACCTAGATCTGCCCTTCAGAACTGAAGCATTCACTATCACACCTACTGAGAGTGTTAATACTAACTCCCTCAGCTAAGTCCTTCTTTGGGAATCACTCTCATCCAAACACAGTTGCCTTGCTCCAGATCCTAATCCTTCTCCATGCCAGCCCACATCCAATGCCATGTTCATAAGGGGGGCAAAAATACCTAGCACCCTTTAAAAGGTGAGTATCTCAGTTCTAGTGAGCTAAAATCTTTGTTGGAACCTCACCACAGCTCAAGCCCTCTCTTGCCCCATCTTGCTCCACTCCATCCCCACAGATGTTGATCCCAAGGACAGACACCCACAGGCTACCTGCACACAAATCTGTCTTAGTCTATTTCTTGCAAAACCTAACAGTGAAGACAATTTGTATAGAAGCAATGAGCATCTTGAGTTCTAGCATACCAAGACAACGCAATAAAGCTTCTCATGAAAACGGAGCAAGGGGTCCTTGGATGAATAGCTAATCCCAGGTCTGGTGGTACAACTTTAATCCTTGCTATGCAAGAGATTGAAATTAGAATGATCACAGTCCAGGTCGGCCCTGGATAGAAAAGTCCATGAAACTCCAACTTTGTGGAAGAAGTTGGGCACAGTGGCATGCACCTGTCATCCCTGCTACAGTCCTAAAATGGGTTTATTATGAATTTGGCATATGCTTGAACAGGAAGTGAGAGCCTATGTCAAAAACAGCCAGTGGGGGGAAAAGAGCTAGAGACATGTCTGAGTAGTAAAGTCCCTGCCTAGCAAGCATGAGACCCTAAATTCAAACCCTACTACTACCATAAAGAGAGAGAAAGAGAGAGAGAAGAAAAAAGTAAAGGAAAAAATAAAACTATAGATCGATATTCCTTATGAACATAGATGCAAAAACCTACAACAAAACACAAGTAAACAAAAGCCAAGCACATAAATCCCCCTGGGATTTATCTGAAGAATGTAAGGTTGATCCCACATGTATACATAAATCAAGACAATATATGCATTGCCACTGACTGAAATGTCACTATGTATTATATGGCTATCTACAAAATATCCACAGTGGGCAACCTGCTGGAGACAGGAAGATGATTAGTGGCTGCTAAGAGATAGCAAAGGAGAGAATGGGTATGCTAATAGCTCTGGGTTTCTGTGGAAGGCGGTAAAAAAATATTCTGGGATAGGATGGTTATACAAACTTAACATTTAAATAGTATACTAAAAACAACAGAATTGAATGGTTTAATGATATGACATGTAATATATCTCAACAAAGCTGTGACTTTTTTTTTGTCGGTTATGGAGCTTGAATTCTGGGCCTGGGTGCTGTCCCTCAGCGCTTCAGCTCAAGGCTAGCGCTCTGCCACAAAACCACTGCCAACTTCTTCTGTTTATGTGGTGTTGAGGAATCAAACCCAGGACCTCATACATGTGAGGCAAGCCCTCTACCACTGAGGAAGACATTTGACTTAATCTATTGATTCTCCTGCTTACCATTAAGTCCGATCAGTGCGAAAAACACTACATAGAATATTCAGCCACCCTGTGCCTCTTGGTGATGGCAAAATGAGAAGGAAGGAGAAGATGTCAAAAAGTATAAGACCATCACTGAACTGAGAAAAACTACATTGATTGAACTCGCTATAAACACGTCTAAACCCCAAAATTTCTTAGTTCCTTTCCTCCTCTCCTGGCTTCATTCTCTGAAATCTACTCAAAAAATAATATAACTATATAATTATCAAAGCTGACTCAGGCACATATACCTACATCTAGGGCTGTCTTTGATAAGTCTTGCTTTTCTCAGAAAATGAAAGGATCAGCCAGTTTTTCTTATTGAGTAGAACGATACATTAAAACCAACTCCATAAAAGTCAATAGATACTTAAATTCTTTTTGCCTTCCACTTTTCAAAACAAAATCTATATAATTCATTTCATCAAAGGAAAAAATGAACAGGCCATTTTCAGCAAGAATACTGTAATCTTTTTGGAGCACCCATCCAAAAGTTTCATTTCATTGTGGTAAATGCAAAAGAAAAAATCATTTGGGTTTTTAAAAAGAGTATTGTCTTGTTAAATTCAACTTCCAACTACATTGCGTACTATGCTTTCAATGTTCGTTGTCCTCCAGGATCCCAATACCCATGTGCATCTGATCCAGAGGTTCACATATTAGAAGACTCCCAGGGCAACAATCTTAAGAGGTGAAATCTGATGAGAACAGGTTTTGCCAAGGCAGGCATGGCCTCCAGAAGGGATCAAGGTCATTCTTTTGAAACCCCCAGGAGGGAATTCTTTTGGTATTAAAGAAAAAGGTTGAGCCCTGCATTGTTCTCCCTGGCTTCCGGTCTTATCCTACGACCTCTAATGCATCAAAACTTTCGAGCTAAACAAATCCTTTCCTCCATAAATTACTGGACCTTGGGTATTTTATTATAGTAATAGAACACAGATTAGTAACCTCACTTGAGAAAATACCAAATAAAATCATGTAAACACAAACAGAACTGAAATCTAAACCCAATCCAATCAACACCAATATCTCCCCAGTCCCTTCCCCTTACATGGGAGCCTCCACCCTCCCTGTGCATTTGGAAATGGAGATGTTAATGGATTTGAGTTCAGCCCTTCTTGAATGGATGATTTTATAGCATCTAAATAGTACTTGCAAGGAATCTGGAAGGACATGACCAAAGCCAGAATGTAAAACATGGGAAACTTCCAAGAGCCTTTCAGATTGAAATCTTTGTTCCTAGGAACAGCACTGCTTGGATATCCCTAAGGCCCTTTCATGGATCACTGGCTCCAGGAGCTATCCATCCCTATCCACAGAGGAAGCTTGATGTAAGTGTGAATCCCACTGGATATCTAAGCCACAAAACTCCATTCTAGCTCTCTTCTGTATCTGACATGCTTGCCAAGCATGGGCCAAGGCTGGCAACACACCCGTGGTATATTCCCTGGCTTCCGAGGCCACCCAATTTCAGAACATTCATAACCTGAACCAAACTCTTATATGTTGAGTGAAACAAAATTAACACACTGTGTTCCATTATTCACACTGAGCCAAAAGATATATCAGACAAACATTGAGAGACAAAGCCTAGGGAAACTAATATTTGAATTGTCTCATGCCAGCTATGTGACCGTGGCAAGGAAGACTCTTCAACTGTGAAATGAAATGCCAAACCCAACTCAATGACAAGATAATAAATGCAGTATTGGGGTTATAGCTCAAGTGGGTACAATGCTTGCCTAGCAAGCGTGAAGCTTTGAGTTCAAATCCCAGGATTAAAGTAAACAACTAACAAATGCAAAAGTCTTTTTGGAACCATGACTCACAAGACCTATGTAAAAATTTACTCTAAAAAATGTAACCTAGGTAAGAATGACAAAGAAACACATGAGGAAATGCTCATCATCCCTGGCCATAAAGGAAAAGCCAATCAAAACAATTTTCAGATTCCACCTCACCCTGTTAGATTTTCCAACATTGTGAACTTGAATAACAAATGTTGGTGGGGATATGGGGAGAAAAGAACCCTGTTACACTGCTGGCGACATGTATACTCTAAACAGATCTTCCCTGTGACCCAGACCTTCCACTCCTAGACATCTACCCTGAACATCATGAGCCCTGGGATATAATAAATGATACAGGTCTCTAGGCCGTTCACACACAGTGAGACCAAAGGAGGATACTCTCAGGAGAGAACAGAGAGGCACACTGCTTATACACATCTGATCATATGAAGTAATATTTATCAAAATGAACTCCAGGAAATAAAAACAAGAGTTTTGGGGTTCTTCTTTTCTATTTTTTGTTTTCATTTATTTTTGTCCTGTTTGTTTATATGTTTTGGAGAGTGTAAAGGGGGGGTCAGAAATGGAGGGACAAAGGGTAAACAAATACAGCAATGATACACACTGGACACAATGCTGAAAATGAACTTTACAACTTGTGGGCAGGGATGGGAGGGAAAAACTGGAAGAGAGCAAGGGTAAGGCTGACATTATCCAAAAAGAAATGTATTCTTTTGTATATGTGCCAGTCCTAGAGCTTGAACTCAGGGCCTTAGCACTGTCCCTGAGCTTCTTTAGCTCCAGGCTAGCACTCTACCACTTGAGTCACAATGCCACTTCTGGCCTTTCTGAGTTGTTTGTTAGAGATAAGAGTCTCAAAGACTTTCCTGCCCAGCTGGCCTCAAACCACAATCTTCAGATCTCAGCCTCTTGGGTATCTAGGATTATAGGCGTAAGCCACCTGCACCTGGCTTAGAAATGTACTCTTTTTTTATTAATATTTTTTTCTTTTTTTATTGTGAAAATACTGTACAGAGGGGTTACAATTACATGGGCAAAATAATGAGTACATTTCTTATCAAGCATTGTAGCCTCCTCCTTTGTTTCCCCTTCCCATCACTTCCCATCCTCCCCCCATCCCCCCAACCCTTCTCTCCCCCCAAAGTTGTAAAGTTCATTTTCGACATAACAACTTGTACATCTCATTGTTGCAATGGGTCCACCTGTATCCCTATTTAAACGATTTGTTTTTTCCCTTCCCCTCCACAAATTATACCAACATCAAATACAGTGAAAGCAGGGGTTATACTGTGGGGAAGGGACATACAAAGCAACAAAGAAATAATATCTTAGGGTTAGAAATGTACTTTTTGCCCGAGTTTTGCAACTACAAGCCCTCTGTACATCACCTTTACAATAACAATAATTTTTTAAATGAGGAATAACCTGGAAGTCACAAAAATGTAAAAGTATAAAAATAAAAATATGGGCTGGAAAGTGGCTCAGGGGTAGAGTGCTTGCCTTGCATGCATGAGGCCCTGGGTTCGATTCCTCAGCCCCACATAAGCAAAAAAGAAAAAAAAAAACAGAAGTGGTGCTCTCGCAAAAGTGGTAGAGTGTTAGCCTTGAGCTGAAGATCTGAGGGACAGCGCCCAGGCCCAGAGTTCAGGCCCCATGACCGGACCAAAAATAAAATAAAATAAAAACTAAAAAAATAAAAATAAAAATATGACCTAGGGGTTGGTAGTTCAGTAGAAATAAGTATGCCTAGCAAGTGTGAAGCCCTGAGTTCAGTCCTGAGTAACACACACACACACACACACACACACAGAAGCTAAAAAGACAAAAAACATCAAAACAACAAAAATATGGCTTAATGCAATAGTATATTTTCCTTCCTTCCCCGTTCTTGCCTCATTCCTTTCTTTTCTGCTCCTTCCATCCATACAGCAGTATTAGCTCTGTGCTAGCCCTATTAGATCTCTGCTTGGTGTGTGGCTTCTCCTCTCTGGAAACTCCAGGGATCTCTGTATTCTACACAGCACATCTCCAAGCATTGGGATGCTCAGAAGGCTGAGTAACTTAGTGAGCCAGAAAGCCAGAAAGCTGACCTATTCATAAAAGGCAAAACCTCACAAGGGACCACTTTTCAATAAGGAAAATACAGACTTTTCCCCAAAAGGAGCTGCTCACCCTGCATCTCTAGCCACATTACTTCTCCAACGGAACCCCATTATGTGGAGAAGTACACTTATGAATGTCTGTAACAGGAAGGTTCTGGTAGTCAAGAGAAGGAATTGTAGAGAATTTGAAAGGACCCAGATCAATTCATAGTTCCCTGTCCTCTGCCTCCTCTTCTATTCACTTTCTCTGGCACCCCTTATATAAGCCATTGTATCAACATCACTCACAGGATGATATAAAAGACATTATAATACCCTGTGACAGATGCTTAATAGGATATACAGACTGAAAGGAGCAAAAGAGAAAAGGCTATAGCTACAGAGGACAGCAGCTGACTCCTTCTGTGTAGGAGTTCAGTGGTTCAGAAAGTCATCTGTTGTCCTCTCTATAGCTAAAGCCTTATACTAACTACTGTTCACAGTCTAGTAATAAGATACTCACTTCCAGACCAAGTATGGCAAACTTTAATGCTCCAGCAGCCAAAATAGTTCATTCAAGCAAATGCAGGGTTTGTTCGGGACCTTGCTGAACTATCTATCCTTGTCTAAGTAGACAGGATGCATTATATAGTTCTTTTGGGGGAGCAGAGGTACAGTATAGACATAGCCTCCAGTGTTTTACAAAGATATGGAAACTCTGATTTTTACATTTGTAAAAATAGCTCAAATTTCATTAGACCCATTCTACCATGCACTAAACATTGTTTCCCACAGAATATGCTTCTGTAACCTGAGCCACACTTATACCAATATAAGTTCTAGGGCATTTATTTTTTTAGCCAGATGGACTCAAATAAGAGGAATCATGTCACAATACTAGTGGTGTTACATATATGCCACAGAATGTTCCAAACTTGGACTAAGACATCACTCAACATTAATCCAACCCTTCCAGGCACAGCCCTTTCTCTTTCAACTACTCACATCAATTGCTCAATGGATTTTATCCAGAGAATAGCCTAATTGTTCTAATTATTCATGTTACTGTATTGTTCATTTTCTTCTTCCTCTGCTATACAACAGCTGTCAAGAGAAAAGTGGCAGTGAGAAGTGACTCTTACCTTTGTGGTGGCGATGTCACACACTCTGCCTTCATCCTGCACAGTAGAACATCCATCATCATCCAAGAAGCTCCGCCCTTCTTCCCTCACTGGAATGTGGGGTGCACACAGGCATTGAGCAGCCAAGCCTGTCTTCTGGTTATGCAAGCCAAAGCAATGGCTGGGAAATCACTCTCACCTGAAAAAGAAACCATCCACTGAGTTGCAACTCCAAGGAAGAAACATAGCCAAGAATTCTATCACAGACTCCATGCTCTGAGCATGTAAGCCTTAGGGCCCCATGAAATTGTCAGGGAAGTGATATTCTTTTCCTCCTCTGAAATCATTGCTCGAGTTGAATATATGAATAGGTATAAGGGCTCCCAGAACTTGACTGTAATAGAATGTTTCAAGCATCACTATGGATTGAGGGAGTAGCCAAAATAATCTAGACACTAGAAACTCTCATCTCCCACATAGTTTCCTCACAGGGGTGTTAGTCTTCTAGTCAGTTCATTCAAGATATATATTGTAAACTTCTAAATGAACATATTTTAATCCATTTCAGAGTCCAGCTTCTGCAGGGGTTGGAACTCCAATAAAATTAACACTGTTGCTATAATTTGAAATCCATAGATTTCAAAGGTGAGACACATTCCATTTTTTTTCTCTATTGGCCCATTGACAGATTTCACAGACTGGAAATGATGACAGGTACTAATGCAGAGTCTTCTAATTAATGTGTGGGATGTATGTGTGTACAGTGTATATGTGTATGTGTGATGCATATGTGTGCAAGCACAAGTGCAAATGGGTCCAAGGAGCTTGAAATTTGTGCCAAAACAAACAGAAAGACAAACGCTCAGTTTTTCCTCTCTGAGTAAATTAAACAATTCAAAAACCATTTCCATTCCCAACCAGGTAAGTCTTGTCTCATGTTGATGCACCCTCACAAATTGTAGGAGCATCTTAACATCCATCCATTGATTTTCATGTTTTCTAATCTACACTAGGTCCAAAAGGGAGGAGGAGAAATAAATATTGATTCAGAGCAAAAGCATGCCTCTGGCTACAGTACTCATTAAACAAACATTCCTCGTGGTTTCCTGATCTTCAGGGTATTACCTTCAGTGCTGGGACCCCTGAACTAGATGTTCTTGAGTCTAGCCCCAAAGCTCAGCAAGTAAACAAGTAAGTTTCCTGATAATGTACAGCAGCTGAAGCAGAGCCAGCTAGAGGGCAGAGAGTCCCAAGTTGTCCTACCAGGGGAAGAGAAAGCCCTGGGTATATATCCCTGCATTTCAGAGGGGGTAAATTTCCACTTCTGGCAGTGGTGATAATGCAGAAAGACTTAGAAGCACACACAGATCTACCCAAACTCAATTCACGGACAGAACAACTCTTGGTAGAGATGGCAGAGAATTCTCAACAGGAATAAATAATAGCAATTCAGGAGATAAAAAAAATCTCCTCCTTCCCACTTCTTGATCCTTTCCTTCCTCCTCTTTCCTCTTCCTCCTCCTCCTCCTCCATCTTCTCTCCCTTCACAGTCTCCCAGTAGCATGATTGGGTCAGCCTTAAATATTTGCATTGCAATGAACCAGAAATGCTGCTGAGCCTTTATAAAAAAGAATCTACAGTGCACACATATAGTCTTTCTTGTCAGATGCCTTTCCAACTATAGCACCTTTCAAGAGAAGGTAAGATTAATTTGTCTGGAAGATAATTAATTAACTCCAAACAGCTTTGATAACAGTGTATTAATAAGGGATGGAAGAAAATCACAAGGTGCTTAGACTATTCAGCATTTCAAGAATCTCTAAGCACTGTCTCTTCACAGAAAGGTCAAGTCTGTCTCAGGGACACGGGGTGAGGTTGCCAAGTACATCCTTTTATTTAATAGAAACTGGTACCTCGGGAGCCTTCAGGCAATGTCTCACGAATGAATGACAACTTAGCTGTCCTTTTCACTCTTCCTGCCACCAAAATTCAGAATTCCTGTGCTTGATCCATTTTCTGTCACCATGATTCCTACTAAAAAGAAAAAGATTGTAAACCTGGATTTTCAAAAGACATGTAAGACCAGTCATGAGTTCTTACTGTGAATTTATTCACGCCCCCTGTAAGAGCATTCCGATTTTTGGTGTGATTTTCCTCCACACCAAATGATAACTAGTATTCTCTGAATTCCCACAATATGCCAGGTACATTGATGAGATATTTACTCACACCTCCTCCACCTGCAAGCAATGAATATACTACATATTATTATTCCCATTTCATAGGTGAGACATTGAGCTTCAAAGAAGCTATGTCTGAAGTTCCATATGTAAGGAGGACCAGAGCCAAGACTAAAACTAGATGAGTTTGTGTGACTTCATTTACTGTGGACATCAACATTCCTTTTAGCCCTTGTAGAAAGAAGGTCAATGGGGAGTTAAGCGAAGTGGGTAGAACGTGACCGAAGCCTCAGGATCTGTGTGAAAACAAAACTTACATCTAACCTATTCCCTGCTCCCTGCTTGACAATCTCACTCAAAGTTTCTATTTCTTTGAGTTCCTGCCAATGTGAGTAGAGGTGACTTGGTCAAAGAAGCGAGGATTGGTTATGATTTACCTCTTAGCAGGTTTCTGACTCTGCTGAGTGATTCAGCAGGATGCTGGCAAAGCACATCAAGTTCACTCACTCAAGGATTGAGTGAATTTCTGCAGAATTCCTCTCTTCCTTCTCTGAACCATCCCAGTGCTTCCTTCCAGCCTGGCTGAATTTCACTGTGGGTTTACTACAGCCTTCAAAACACATATGAAATGACTGCCTCTATTATTGAAAGAGAAAACTAAAGATGAAGTGGAACTTTATATGGCTTCATCCTCTGGAGACCTGATGTTCCATCTTGTAACTAAATCCAGGAAAGTTCAAAGGGGCAGCAGACAGTCTGTAGGAGTGGGAACCAGTCCCTCCACCATTCCCACAGGTGTAAGGTTGATTTCCAAAGCTATCAAATCAGTGCCTGAGATATCAAAGCAGTGACTCCATGTGACAATGCAGGATGGGCTCTGTGTCCTTGCTACCTGCACAGAATCCTCTTTCTCCCTACCACGATAGTGCCATATTCTGAAACACTGTCGTATTGTTGCCTTCAGTTTGGGACAATGTCCTAATACTAATCTTCATATTAATTATCCTGGTCACCCAGTGGTGCTTGGCACATTTTTTGGAAGCAGTTCCTCTCCCTCAAGCCAAGAAGACTAAAAAGAAAATTAATGAAAAGAATCAATATGGACAACAAAAGAAAGCTGATCAAGGGTGAAACTAGAGGAAGAAAGTGCAAAAGACACAAGGTGGTAACCAGTATACAGGAGAGGCGTCTCACCACAGAGATGCAGCCTGACTCACCCAATGGTGGAACATCTCAGGAATGGAGAGTGTCAAAAGTGAGTCTCAGCCACCCTCACGTACCCCCCAAAGCCTCCCGATTCTTTTGAGTCTAGACTCCAGGCAGCATTTCTGGGTGATCTGAGTCCCATTTAGCTTGCCAATGGCAAGCATATGAGCTACATATGTCCAACACGAGCATCTACCCTGTCCACTGACGCCTCACATCAGTGGAGCTTAATGAAGTGTGGGGGGAGGTTGATTTAGTTTCCTGTGAGTTTCAAGTCTCCTGGATTTCAGTCAGTTCTGGAACATCTCCGAAAGTTTTTGATGTTACAAGGCTGCTTCTGGCTCATATTGGGGTCGCCAGCTTCCCTGGAGACAGCATGACCTTACAAACTTCTACACCCATAGTCCTCAACCTTGACACTGTCAACATGCTTTTTTCTGTGGGCACTGTGCTAAGCAGTGTGAGATACTTAGCAGAATCCCCAGCTGTAGCATGAGATGCCAAGGTATCATGACAACCAATACTGCCTCCAGAGACAATTGTCCCTGGGGAGGGGTACAAAACACATCCCCAGGTGAGAACCCAGGCTCTGCAAATATAGTTAAAGGACTGCAGACACTTGTTTGGGAGCTTGAAAATTTGAAAGTTTGCAATGACTGATTGAACTAATACTTTATCTACTGATGGGGCTGGAGATGGTACTCCACTCCCCCAACACTTGTTCTTATATGATTCAGTTAGGACATTTCACATCATGGTGTCAGACAACCAAACCTTAAAAACATTAGGAAAGATGGAAGCAACTTTAACATTTTGTTGAAACCCAAAACACACTTCATGTGATTTGAAGTGTAAAGGTAAGTGAGTTGCTCTAAGAGCAGCTGTCAGGAATTTCTAAATGTCTTGTATACTAAGATATATTGTAGGGCTGGGAAGGTGGCTCAGTGGTAGAGTGCTTGCTTTGCATGCTTGAAGCCCTGGGTTCAATTCCTCAGCACTACATAAGCAGAAAGAAAAAAAAGCCAGAAGTGGTGCTGTGGCTTAAGTGGTAGAGCGCTAGCCTTGAGCTGAAGAGCTGAGGGACAGCACCCAGGCCCAGAGTTCAGGCCTATGACTGGACCACCCCCCCCAAAAAAAAGATACATTGTAGCCACAAGCTAAAGGAGCTATCTATTTATACTGCCAAATTTCTGCAGTTGTGCTGCTCCTGATGAACATCTCCACTCTTGCAAAACTTCCTGTATTGTGGAAATGCACTTTTACCCAGGAAAAATGAAAAAAATTAAAATAAAATATAAGCAGGTCACTATCCATCAATCACAAACCAATTTTCAATCAAATCTGAGAGTAACAAAATCATAGGACTAATAATGGAAGATGAAATTCTATCCTACCTCCATCTCACTTAATTAAAATGAGAATTGCCATTCAATCTTTTGCTTAAATAATATTAAAATATCACCACCTGACTGCCATAATTGGATTGACTATGCTAGAAAAATTATATTGATATTTAAATCCTATCACTTGAAGCCATCAGAATGATACAGCATCTGACTCTGACAGTGGATTATGAAGAAAATCCCTCAACTATGTACTTTTTCCAAATTGTCAAATTTCAAGCAGTAACTAAGTTAATACAAGAAATCTACAATGCATACAATTTTTTCTTTCATGTTCATCTGCCTTGAGAGGGTGAAATAGACTCAAGAATTACAAATAAATTTCTAGAAGTTCCAATTTTATGTGTGAAAACTAGTACGTGCCTTCAAGAGCCGAGACTCTAAATTACATTTGAAAGGCCAACATTACCTTACACTTCTCTTGACTATTCAGAATGAGTAAAATCAACACTAGCTCTAGAAATCTCAAAGGCTGGAAAGCTCGGGTAACTAAACACCACCTTCCTCTCCGGCTGTGTTTCTAGACAACCTCCCTGGAGGTGGGAGGAGCAGCAGGTGCTCACAGAGTCACCTCCCCAAGGCACTGCAGCCAGGAACGCAGAGGCGACCAGGCCAGGACCTGCCCTGTGGAGGTGTGCCCCACGAAGGAGAAACCACCACACGTCGCTCCCACAGGTCACTCCTGAGTGTTGACAGGGCTCTTTTGTCACCAATCCGTTGGCCACACCAAAGAACTATCCTAGTTCTGTCCATCTTGTAGTTCATCCTGTGTAGTGAGACTAGGTGAAGACAGAAGCTCACACTGTAAGCTGTACATGGGCAGACAGATCAAGCCCACCTGTGAACCAGACCCCAGCCTTCTCTCTCATGTTGTGAATGGCTGATGCATTAAATCATTGCACTGACACAAGGATAAAGACAAGACCCAAAAGCAAGCTACTTTGGATGGTTCAGGTTCAACACAGTAATCATGCCATGATAATGGCTGGAGAAACTAGTTCAAGGAAACATATCTCCAAGATATTGGAACAATGTATATCAAGAAATGGCACCGTTTCACATTTCCAAATGAATTGGGAGGAAATAAGTTAGAACAAGGGTTCGAAGAGATGTCTGTACCAGGATGTTCATTGTATCGTTAATTATTCATAGGTGTACAAAATCAAAAGCAACTTGCATACTTATTAATAAGGGAATGAGAAAAGAGCCTGGAGATGGACTTGTAGCAGAGTCCTGTGGCTGTGACCCATGCAGAGGTAAGCATGGGAACCTCTCCTGGATGTGGACATTGGGGTTCCTGCTCTCAGAACTTCTTTCTTGTTGTTGTCGGTCATGGGGCTTGAACTCTGAGCCTGGGCACTGTCCCTCAGCTCTTCAGCTCAAGGCAAGTGTTCTACCACTTAAGCCACAGAGCCATTTCTGGTTCTTTGGTGGTTAATTGTGGATATCTCACGGACTTTCTTGCCTGGGCTGACTCTGAATTGCAATCCTCAGATCTCAGCCTCCTGCATAGCTAGGATTACAGGCGTGAGCCACCGGCGCTTGGCTCGCAGAACTTCTATATGGGGATGCCTTCCCCCTGGGCTCTTACACTCACTTTACAGCTGAGGAAACCAGAAAATACAGCTATCTCTGAGTGTCCAGACAGTGATAACCCAGTGACGTGAGCCCAAACAGAGCTCTAAACCACTCCCATAACCATGAATGCTCTCCTGCCCACAGAGCTTTGAAAAGCAGACACAGTGTGCTTAAAAGGGAAATAATTGTGATATGATATATATGATTTTATCTTTGCAAAGTATGTCTCATTTTATACAATAAGGAAAATAAGGCAGGTAGGTGCTGGTGACTCGTGCCCGTCATCCTAGCTACTGAAGAAGCTGAGATCTTAGACCTGTGGTTCAAAGCCAGCCCAGGCAGGAAAACTGATGAGACTTCAAAAAGCTGTTGGAAGTGAGTGGAGTTGTGACCCAAATGGTAGAGTACTAGCTATGAACAAAAAGGCTCAGAAACAATGTCAGGGCACTGAGTTAAAAGTCCCAGGATCAGCAAAAATAAGTACATACATACATACACCTTGAAGAATATGCACCATATTGTTACATGTGTTCTTTCAGGATGATGGGATTTGGAGTAGTTTTTAACTTCTTCTCTGAACCTCTCAACATGGCACGAATTTCTTCAAATGGCTAAGTGTTATAAAACTACTTTGTCAATACTGTTACATAGAAAAACAATAAAAGATCCCAAGCAGTCCTGGAAGGTACTTGAGCAGGAGGGAGAGAAGGAAGAACTAGACATACGGGCTTGTGTGGGATGGAATCCTCAGCCAGGCACTTCTGTCTCATGCATAGGAATTCTGAGCTGCTTTTGTTCACTCACAGCTGCTTTGTGGCAGGTGATCCTAGATGACAAGAGAGCAAAAGACAGTATTATAGATTTTGTCCTGAGAGATTAGCAGAGAGAAATAAGCAGGTAGACAACTGACTGCAACACAGAGTCAAATACATTGGTACCATAAAGCAAGAAGAGTAAGAGAGAGAGTAGCATTTGGTAAGGATAGAGCCCTAGGAAATAGAGGTTTCTATATTTTTTTTTCCCTAGCAGAAAGACTATATAAAGAACAGGGTACAAGAGGCACATGCCTGGAGTCTCAGTTACTTGAGAGACAGAGGTAGGAAGATCATGAATTCAAGACCAGTTAAATCTTGTTTCAAAAACAAAATAGGTACAAAAGGCCTGGAAACATGGCCCAAGAGTATAGTACTAGTCTCCCATGTACAAATCCATGGCTTCACTAAAGAATTTTATCAGTCCCTAAAATATACTCAGAGATATGCCTTTTTTATGTGTTTTACCTCATCTATTTGTTTCCCCATTCCAGTTTAAACTATATTAAAGTTTTCTAGGAAACAGAGATCTCAAAAAGCCAGGTAAAAGGCAGAGTTGGCAAGTCCACAGACCAGTGATGGCCATGCGGGGAACTGGGGCTACTATGACTGGCGGCTTTTTGTCTGTCTTCATGCAAAATGCTTTTATCTCTGAAACAAGCTGTGCTTCAGCTTTAAACCCCTAAATGAATATGGGAACAGTACATATGACTTCTTATCAATTCATGGGCTCTTGAAAGGAGCCATAAAACATTACAAAGCACTAAGGAATAACAGAAGATTCACACTGTTTCTTAGGCTAACCTCTATTGATGCGCATATTCAGGCTTCTTGGTAGTGTGTGTCATGAAACAATTTTCCTAGAAAATCTTGAAGAGTGCTCACTTTGGGCCACGTACTGCTTGAATTACCTTAGGTTGTGCTGGGTGATACTGGATAAAAGTTATTATGATTTGCATTATGCAAATGAGGAAAATGAAGCCACATATGTTGATCGGCATGGCCAAACAGGAAGAGGTGGGGCTAAAATTCAGATCCATGGCTAAGGGGACAATCGTGTAACAACTACCCTGCCATGGGAGAAGCCTGCTCTAGTCCTAGCAGTATGACTTGGGTAAGTAATGAAAACTTCTGGAGGTTTCCTAATCTGTCTAGAAAGGTAGGTAGAAAAGTAGACAGATGGGTAAATAGATAATTAGATTCAATAGATAGATGAATGGATAGGTAGGTAGATAGAGAGAGAAAATAACAGAGGGATGGATAGACAGACAGACAGATAGATAAACAGAAATACAGACGGACAAATAGCTATAACACATTAAAAACTGAACACAAGATAACCATCCCTATACTCAAGGGTGATTATGTTGAGGGGGGGGAGGGTGAAGTAGATTGCTAACCAGAGTCAGGAAAGGAGGGAGGTTTGTCCAATGTTACCATCCCCAAACACACCATTCACTCTCTTTTCTAAACCTCTCTGAGGCTCTTACCTTTGAATCATGTTTTTTTTCTTTACTTCTCAATAACTTCAAGTTTTGAAATGTCAGTTCTTCCAGGAGCCTTTCAATGTACCGCCTACCAATAAGCATACACACACAAATGTACAGACACATGCGTGTGTACAATCTGCTTCTCCTCTGTGCTTGCAAAACCCCATTCCTCAGCAATATCCTCAACACAGTGATAGTAAAGTCTGATTCACAGCAGACATGTAGATATCAAGCAAAAAATACGATGAAACTAATGTTCTGCATCCTCCCCACCAAAAAAATGATTTTTGTGCTCAAGATGGAATGGTGAGCACTACTTAAGAGGTGTCTTCTACATCAGATTGCCTTTCTTGAGAGCTCTGGGACACCCAAATGAGAATGCCTGACTAAACTGTTATAGTCTCTTTTCAGTTGCTAAGAAAACATCTGTGACTGTATAATTTATAAAGAATAGAAGAGTTCTTTAGCTCATAACTCTAGAGGCTGGAAGTAATAGCATGGTGTAGCAACCGATGAGAGCCAGTAAACTATACCATCACATACTCACATGAGACAGAACAAGTGTCATAGAACATATCTCCCTTCCTCTTCTTATAAAGACACAAATATAGCTAACTATCAGTGGCTTATGGCTGCAATCCCAGATACTCAGAAGGATGATCTAGGTCCAAAACTAGTTTGGACAGAAAAGACCAAGAGACTCTTATCTCCAATTAACCAGCAAAAATACAGGGATGGAGATGTAGCTCAAGAGGTAAGTAAAAAAGTTGAGCAAGAATGTGAGACTGTGAATTAAAAATCTGGTACTACTGAGAAAGAGAGAGACAGAGACAGAGATAGAGAGAAGGAAGGGAGGGAGAGAGGGAGGAAAAGAGAGAGGAGAAAAAGAAAGGAAAGAAGGAAGGAAGAAGGAAGGAAGGAAGGAAGGAAGGAAGGAAGGAAGGAAGGAAGGCCATCATGAAGTGTAATCCAAGTTACCTCCCAAAGGGCATATATGCACATACTATCAACAGGAACATTCATTAAACTTCCTTCACTCTTATTAACATAACAATTCCACCCAAATTTCAAGCCCTGAATATTGGGGTGGCACCACAAAGGTTAACACGAGCTATTGTTTCTCTATATCCAAGCTGAGCACCTGGTATTTCCAGAGGATTTCAGAAAAGTGTTTATTGCTGCTAGAAGGAAACAGAGAGCCTTTGCCAAACCATAAATCCTCAGCATATTTACAGCAAAACTTTCAGACGGCCAAGTGGCTTTTTCTGCAGCAAGTTTTCCACAGGGCTTATTTATTTCATGCAGTTAAAAAAAAACAAGTTTTACTTAACTTTGTGAAAGATATAATAAAATAAATATGATGGCTTATATAGAATTAGTCTATTCCTTGGACGGTAGAAGAATGTGTCTATGTTTCTAAACATCCTGATCCAGTTCCTGGAAGCCATTGGGAAGATTTTTCTTTCTTAATGTTTTGCCCAGAATTATCTGCCATGACTCATTTTATACTTCATGAATATGAAAAAATTATAAAATAATGAGATCCCCAGGCAATTTTTTTTATTTTTTTCAATTTGACTAATTAAAATTAATCTCACACCTCTCATTTCTCTATGCCATTTCACACACTTACCTCTCTCTGTCTCCAAGTTCTCCACATGAGGAGGTAAGAGGTACAACGGAGAGGGAAGGAAGCATCAGAGCTCTTCCAAGAGGATCACATCCTCCAGCCAGCCCTGCAGAGGCACTGACAACCCAGGGCCAGGCTTCAGAAGGCAGCGCTGCCCGTCATCCCTGGGCAGGTGCTAGCTTCCCTACCACAAGCTACCAGGAAGTCTTCACCCCACAGTAAACAGAAACACACGCTTGAAAATCAACCTTTGTAGCTGGGCACCTATAATCCTAGCTACTCAGGAGTCTGAGATCTAACGATTGTGGTTCGAAGCCAGCCCAGGCAGGAGAGTGGGTTAGACTCTTATCTCCAATAAACCACCATAAATGCCAGAAAAGGAGCTGTGACTCAAGTGGTAGAGTTAGCTTGGAGCAAAAAAGAACAAGAAATAAAATAAAATAAGAAGCTCAGGGACAGCTCCCAGGCCCTGACTTTAAGACCCAGGATCGCAAAAGGAAGAGAGGAGAGGGGGAAGGAAGGAAGGGAGGAAGGGAGGAAGGAAGGAAGGAAGGAAGGAAGGAAGGAGAGAAACAAAGAGAGAAAGAGAGAAAGGAAGGGAGAGAGAAAGGAAGGAAAATGAAAGAAAGAAAGAAAGGAAGGAAGGAAGGCAGTCAGGCAGGCAGGCAGGCAGAAAAAAGGAAAGAAGAAAAAAAGAAAAAGAAAGAGAAAGAATGAGAAAGAAAAAAGAAAAGAGAAAGAAATAAATAAGGAAAGAAAGATCAACTTTATATAAACTATGACTTCCTGTACCTGGTTTGCAGAACAGTTCTCACTTCCTACCGAAGTGAGTATAATGAAGATAATTCAAAGTAATTCCACCCTCAACCAACTTCTAACTCCCAATAGAATGATGCAAGCAGTGTTTGGGAAATTTTTGTTTGTTTGTTACATAAACTCGGGGAAAATACCACAGTATTCTGTAGTTGGTTTATTTGTACTAAATCAACTAAGCTGTCATTTAAGGTGTGTGTGTGTCTGTGTGTCTGTGTGTGTGTGTCTGTGTCTGTGTGTCTGTGTCTGTGTCTGTGTGTCTGTGTGTCTGTGTGTCTGTGTGTGTGTGTCTGTGTGTCTGTGTGTCTGTGTCTGTGTGTCTGTGTCTGTGTGTCTGTGTCTGTGTGTCTGTGTCTGTGTGTCTGTGTGTGTGTGTCTGTGTGTCTGTGTGTCTGTGTCTGTGTCTGTGTGTCTGTGTGTCTGTGTGTGTGTGTCTGTGTCTGTGTGTGTCTGTGTGTGTGTCTGTGTGTCTGTGTCTGTGTCTGTGTGTCTGTGTGTGTGTGTCTGTGTCTGTGTGTGTCTGTGTGTGTGTGTCTGTGTGTCTGTGTGTCTGTGTGTCTGTGTGTGTGTATACAGACCAGGATGTTGCCCTATTTCTCCCTCTTACTGCTCATAGTGTTCAATTGCCAACATTGAAAAACAGCTGCTGTCTACTTACTGTGACTAATACGTTTTTCTGGGCTAGTAATAAACCTACTCCAGTAGGAAATCAGTCTCATGTTTAGCCATGTCTGCATGAAAATTGTTTCTAAGCTGTTCCTGCTAATTGACAAAGGTTTGTATGCAGAATGCTCTTAACTCTGTCGATGTAGTAGCTAGAGATGACTGGTAAAATATAATTAACTCATCAGAGTTTAGAGCTATATCATATAACTGTGAAGTCTATATTTTTCCTTTCCAAACCCCATGTAAAATATGCTGGATGAAGAGGTAAAGTGTGCAACAACTGCCAACATTTATGTCTAGAGGAGTTGAGGGAAGACAACACAGTGCTTGTCAGCAACAAGCTGCCCTGCAGTGGCATCAGTCTGAAATCAGATCCAGGACAGAACTGCTTTAAAGGGCGAAGTTCTCAGGCATTGGAGTGAATCTTCTTGAGACTTCTATTTTCCTGTCTCAAGACACCTTACATTGTAGGATTTGAGATGCTAAGAGACTATGGAGACATTGGCATATTTGTTAACATGTTAGGAAATACATAGACAAAGGATGGGTGGATGGATGGGTGGATGGAGTGGATGGATAGATGGATGGATGAGAGATGGATGATGGAAGACTGGACAGAAAAAATCATTTGAAAGACAGACACCAGCCAGGTGCTGGTAGCTCATGCCTAGAATCCTAGCTACTCAGGAGGCTCAGATTGCTATTCAAAGCCAGCCCAGGCAGGAAAGTCCATGAGATGCTTATCTCCAATTAAGCACCAAACAACTAGAAGTGATGCTGTGGCTCAAAGTGGTAGAGTGCTGGCCTTGAACAGAAGAGCTCAGGGACAGTGCCAAGGCCCTGAGATCAAGCCCCATGATGGACAAAAGTAAAAGGAAAGAAAAGAAAAAAAGAGAGAAGGAAAGAAAGAAAGAAGGAAAGAAAGAAAGAAAGGAAGGAAGGAAGGAAGGAAGGAAGGAAAGAAGGAAGGAAGGAAAGAAAGAAGGAAGGAAGGAAGGAAGGAGGAGGAAGGAAGGAAGGAGGAGGAAGGGAGGAAGGAAGGAAGAGTCCCACATGGTATTTTCATTTGCTCTTTTAGCCCCCAGTAGATAAGCTTGACAGAGAAGATTTGAAGCTGAAGTTAAGCTGATTCTGATCTAAGTTAAGTCTACTTACATGGGGTGGGGTGAGGGGAGGAGGGAGGAAGAGCACATTATGTCAATGGCCTCTTGAAGTCACTATACTTTAAAAACTGGGATGGTTAAAAAAAAACCACAAAGGAAAACACTGGCCAGAGGTATATGATTTATTGACCTCAAAGATGAGAACTCAGAAACACCCTTGCCAGAATGCAGTCATCCTCTCTATCCAAATTACAAACCACAAACCTGAACCACATTTTACACACACACACACACACACACACACACACACACACACTCCATCTCAGGAAATGCTTTTCAGTTCACCTTGCCACATCAATCAGAGCCTGGGGAAAGCCAAATCCTCCCACAGAAGAAGGAAACTAAAAAGATGTAAGCACATTCAAGTCCCAAAATTCAGTGGGCGGGCAATCTTTCATCTGAACACACTAACGGTTTGCAGGGATCTAAGTCAGCATTTCTGAAAGCAGTCTCCTTGAGGCAGCACGTGACTTCACTGATGGCTGGGATCACTGCGAGTTCTCTGGCCCTATTTCACTCTCATTCCCTACAGCTCTAAATTCGTCTATGTGAGTTCTCAGAAGACAGGCCAGTCTGTCTCCCTTAGACCTCTTCCCATTTTATTCCTGGATACAGAGTAATTTCTTTGCAATGAGGAAGACTGAATAAGGAAAGATTCCTCTGAAGTCTAGAAAGTGACAGCTAACCATGCCCAGGACTGCTCAGTAGGTCTATCATCTATTTACCTTGGAGGGGACCATGTTGCCTCATTATCCAACTTATTACTAATGTCTGTCCATTAAGCCAATTTAAAAGCAGTTTGTTGGCAATTTCAAGGAGTTAAGGTCTAAGATCCTACCACAAATGTTTCTACATGCCCATTCACAATTC
Organism: Dipodomys ordii; assembly: GCF_000151885.1. NCBI lineage: Eukaryota > Metazoa > Chordata > Mammalia > Rodentia > Heteromyidae > Dipodomys > Dipodomys ordii. The sequence continues at coordinate 15,781,331 of NW_012267236.1, forward strand.
CTCTAATTGAATTTCTATAAGTGATCCAAATTAGCTCATACAAATGATGCCACTACAAAAAGTACTTGGAGAAAGACTGTATGTTTTTTTAAAATCATAAAATAAACAGGATATAAAAAAAACCAGAGAAGAAAATTGATATATACTCAGAGCAACCCAGCAACTGGAGACAGAGTCAGAGAGAGTTGGATTCAAATGTCTATTTTCTTAAAGGGCAGGGACCAGATAACTCTACAGCAATGTGGTTGTGCTGATTTGCTAACATTTTCCAGGGTCACCTTCCACACAGAAGCGTATAGACACAATTCTGCCCCCACACCCACCCTTCCACCCTGCTTCTTTTTATAACCAAGCTGTATCCATATGCTCTCCTTTCTGTTCATTTTACAACCCAGTCTGTTTAGGATACAGGTCCCACCTCTGCAGCACAGATGGGACCAACAGCCAGGTCTGCTCTCATTCACATAAAACACAGTAAGAGGACTCCAAGCTAGATTCCTCAATTCTAGGCTCGTACTTCTTCATCTGTTCTGCATAGTCTTCAGAAGTAATCTTGTATAATGTAGCCACACTCATCCCCAGAACATATGATCCAAAACTCCTGGGAGATGCTTGAACATGCAAATCATACCATATTATGGAAACTGTATTTTCCTATATAAATACAACACCTAGGTTTAATTGATATTTAGGGAGGGTCCATTTTATTTTATTTGTTAAGTTGCTAAAAAGTCACCCAGGGAAAACATTAAGAAAAAAATAAAATTGACAGATTTAAATATGCAGGTTATGTGCTTACTATGACAATCTCAGGGTAAGCCAGCTGGCACCCTGAGTTATACAGGAAACATCACTCCCGGCACCAGATTTGCCAGGGCACAATGTTCATGACCTGACCCGATACCTGCTTGGGAGAAAGACAGCAGAGCAAGTAGAGAGAATAATGAGCCAATACCCAGGTCTGCTCTCATTCACATAAAACATAGTAAGAGGGCTTACTAGTGTCAGGCAGAACATGTTCCAGAATAAGTACAGTAAGCCAGGCACTGGTGGCTCACGCCTGTAATCCTAGCTACTCAGAAGGCTGAGAGCTGAGGATCATGGTTCAAAGCCAGACCAGGCAGGGAAATCAGTAAGACTCTTATCTCCAATAAAACATTAGAAAACCGGAAGTGGCACTGTGGCTCACACGGTAGAGTGCATCGCCTTGAGCTGAAGAATGCAGGGACAGCACCCAAGCCCAGAGTTCAAGCCCCATGACTGACAAAAACAAAAACAGAATAAGTACAAACAATAATAAACAAACAATAATAACAAAATGGTACAATTACAATATAGGTTATAAGACTTACATAAATGTATTCTCTCTCTCTCCCGCACATTCTCTCTCTGTCTCTTAAAATATCTTACTCTATTTAGTAGGCGTGAATCATGTGTTGCCCTTATTATACTTTGAGGCCACTATTAAATAAGAGTCACTCAAGCACAAGCACCGTACTATTTGCACACTAAATCCAATAACTGAGAAAGCTGCTCTGTACAGGGAGGGTAGTGAATACAGCATGGACACGCTAGATAAAGGCATGATTCACGTCATACCCGAGATGGATGTATGGGCCAGCAGACTCCATCGTGCTGCTCAGAATGACATTGACTTTAAACCTCATGAATTCTTTATTTCTGAAATTCCTATTTAATATTTTGGGGTGGCCATTGACCATGAGTTAACTGCAGCCACTGAGAGCAAAACCACAAGAAAGAAATAACTACATTGGAGGTGCCTGATGGTTCCCTGCTGCAAATCTATTCATTTTTTTCCACCTCTCTGATGATAAACCATAAGGCCCTAAACTTGACCCAAGAAACCCAGCATGAGCCAGGCACTGGTGGCTCACACCTGTAATACTAGCTACTCAGGAGGCTGAGATCTGAGGATCATGGTTCAAAGCCAGCCAGGGCAGGAAAGTCCGTGAGACTCCTATCTTCAATAAACCACTAGAAAATCGGAAGTGGTACTGTGGTAGAGTGCTTGCCTTGAGCTGAAGAGTGCAGTGACAGCACCCAAGCCCAGAGTTCAAGCCCCATGACCGACAAAAAAGAAAGAAAAGATAAAAAAGAAACCCAGCATAATCTGGCCCCAATCGACTCTCCAACTTCCTCCCAAACTTCCCCACCCCTTCTCCTCCAACCTTTTCTCAATACTCAGTGCTTATTCCTGACTTGAATCCTCAGCCTGGCATTCTTTCTCCGACTCTTGCCATAATGAATTCCTATCCATCCCTAGATGACATGTCTTCAGGTCTTCTCTGACTCTCCATCTACACTAGTACCCACCATGATATTCTTTCCCATGATGTCCCTTAGAATAATTACCGCCATTCAAGGCTTTGCATCCCTCTCATACTTGCCTACCCCTTGCATCTTCCCCTGCCATATCTAGTTCCCACAGTATATCCACTCCTGCTCCTGTACAGGAGAGACCTCCAATAAATACTCAAAGACTAGTTGAATGAGTGATGGTATGTATTTAGACATGTAAAAATATGTATGACCACATAATTCAATCATTAACTTGGATGAGCATCTAGTAAGAGCTCAACTGACAGCAAGATAGTTCATTCCATCGGAATTTCAGCAAGGCCACTGAAGCCAGCTGCTGTAAACATGGTCTGCTTCATTGTAACATTGTTGGCTAAAAGCAAGCAGTTTTTAAGTCTTTATCACTCAACACTTGTGTAATTAAAGACAATATTTATACAGTATCTCCTCCAAACAAACCATAGTCTAAAATTCTGCAGGACTGAAAAAAAAATCCTTCTAACCAAGGAAGAAAGATGCTACAATCTAGTATAGTAATTATTTTAAGAGTATTATAGGGTTTACCTTTGTAATGTGCACATACCTCAAAACTCCAAAACATGATCTGGAGAAATTATGGTCAAGGAGGGAAATTCTAAAACAGTTCCTACATGTAGTTACACATTCAAAGCATCGTTACTGTATTCCCCAGAACTGTGATTCACTGCATATATCACATAGCAGCAGGTCCCTGGGGGGGGGGGGGAATAAGGCAATGACACAAAACAGTCGTTCTTTTCCTCCTTTCCCACTTACTCTCTATCCCTAGCAGGTACTAAGCACCTTACATGGTCAAGGCCAGTGTGCAAAAGCCAGCTTCAGAATAAAATTCAGATTCAGCCACCTGAGCCATCATGGACTCCATGTTTGAAGACACTTGGTTATATCCAAGGCTCACTTCACATCAGTTTCTCCATCAGCAATGTGGGCTTCCTACCTTCTCCTTTGCCTAAGGTTCATCTTGCTCCCTTATTATGAGGCCTAAATTAAGATAATCCCTGTAAAAGGCAATAGGTTATATAAATGTGACAGTAATTGTGATTATGTCGGGAGTTACGTGCTGTCATGCCTTTTGCTGATGAATCTTGACTCCACAGATCTACTGTAAGCTCAAGCACAAAGACCACACCTCAGATCCCACCTGCTCTCAGCTCTTATAACACCAAGCATGTCCCATTTGCACAATAAATACTCGAGTTGGTTACTGGTTGTTGATACATTTGATAGGTTTCAATTGGGGACAAAGTGTTCTATGGTTTTCTAGGTTTCTTATATTTATAAACATGTTTTCTAGAGGTAATGATGTTTGTCTAACCTAGTCTATGTTAATTGGCTATAAAGAAGTACATATCAGGGCCAGAACTCAGGTCCCCAGGTCCTGGCCTGTTCTCCATGATGGATATTTTACACAAGTTATACATTGGAAAATACTCAGGACAGATACTCAGGGGCAAGAAAAATGAAAACAAAAACACCATCTTCTGCCTAGATCTACGATACTAGGAAGAATGAAGTCCCATCTTATCCACTTGGCTTCCTTCAAATTCAGGATACTCTAAACACTGCCAGTTCCCACACCAATACCACAGTGGAGAACAAGTACAGATTTCCTGAGTTGCTGAAAAGATTAAATAAAACTGTACCCAGAAAAGTTGCTAACAGAGTATCTGGCGGATACTATGCCGTCAACAAGCTGGGCAAGGGTGGCTCACACCTGAGAGCTGAGGACCACAGTTCAAAGCCAGCCTGGGCAGGGAAGTCTGTGAGACTCTTATCTCCAATAGTTTACTCAGAAAAGACCGGATGTGGTGCTATGGTTCAAGTGGTAGAGCACTAGCCTTGAGCCAAAGAAGCTCAGGAACAAGCCCAGGCCCTGAATTCAAGCCCAAGGACCAACACACAAACAAACAAACAAAGGGAGGGGAGGTGGGGCAAGGTGACTCATATCTATAGTCCCTGCTACTCAGGAGGCAGGGAACAGTAGAATCAAATAGAAGGCAAGCCCAGGCAAAAAGTAAGGGAGATGCACCCACTCTCAACAAATAAACACTGTGTAGTGATTTACATCCAATCTTCCAGTTACATAGGAGGATCACCAATCCGGGCCAATCCAGGAACTCAATTCCTTATTTGACAAATAGCTAAAGCAAAAAGTGCTTGTGGCCTACCTCAAGTGGTAGAATACCTGCCTAGCAAGTGTAACCTCCTGAATTTAGACCCCAGTATTGCATGCAAAGAGAGAGACAGAAAGACAGATAGACAAAGACAGAGACAGAGAAAGAAAAGGACAAGGAGGAGGAGGAAGAGGAGGTAGAGGAGGAAGAGGAGGAAGGAAACACTGTAGTACGTGCTTTCCTGAAGCTGACACCCTTTCCAATCCCAAATGCCAAACTCGGAAAGATCAGGAGCCCTGAAAGAACAGAGGGATGTCACATCTGTGAAGGATTATAGTGAAGAACAGAATTCACCCCCAGACAGGACAGGCTAGAGGCCTCATCCTTCTCTTCCAAGGAAGGGGAGAAGGGAGAAGAAGAGAAACAAGTATCACCTTTGTTAGGTTTGCTGGCAAACCCAAACTTCTACACACTGGATTTTGTTTAACATTTCTCAATAGAGCAAAGTCTGCTTCCGACCTCCAACTTGCTCCACTCTGCAAAGGCATAGCTTGCCTCTCAGGCAACAGCAGCTCAAATACCAGATTCAGCTTACCCAGAGTCCACCAGCCAGTCTCCTTAAAACATTCACAACATGTTTTGGAACCAGAGTCCTTAAGCATTTCAGCATCTTCCTTATCCTAATGTGAACAATTTGTAATTATAAAATGACCAACTGAAAGGAGAAGGAAGGAGGCTGGTCAGAATGACAAGAAGAGCAAGATTAAGCTGGAGATGGAAACCCTCACATCTCCACTGTGCAGCCGCACAGTACAATCCTGGCCCCAGCCCTGGCCCTGGCCAAGACCTGTGGTGAGTTGATAGTGAATTCACACACTGCATGAACCTATGTTCTTAAAGAGTTCACCACCCAGGTAAGGTGTACAACCCCAAAATCAATACCATGTTCCCCAGTATGGAGACAAATCAACACACTGGAGCCCAGGCCTTCAGCAAGGAGCAGGTGCTGGGAAAAATATTTGCTTCCTGCTTGCTTACCCGGTATTTGCAAGTAATACAAGAAGTGGGGGCCACTAGGTGTAACTTCTAGAGTTCTAAATGAATGGATATGTAAATCACTTAAACAAATATATGAAAAGGGACAGGGGAGGTACCTGATCTAGGTCTCCTCAGCTATCTGTCTCTCTGTGTCTTTGTGTCTGTCTCTGTCTGTCTCTGTCTCTGTCTCTATCTGTCTGTCTGTCTGTCTCTCTGTCTCTGTCTCTCTCTGTCTCTGTCTCTGCCCTCTCTCTCTCTGTCTGTTCTCTCTCTCTGTCTCTGTCTCTCTGTCTCTGTTCTCTCTCTGTCTCTGTCTCTGTCTCTCTCTCTCTGTCTCTCTCTCTCCCAGGGTAAAGTGAAAGATAAAAACTAACACCTTATGTGAGACATGTATCTCTCTGGAGGAGCCCCATTCTCCTCAGTTTAACCCCCAACCCCTGCCCCCGCCAAACCAGGACCTAGCATCATTCTGGAGAGTGGAGGTAATTCCTTGCTGCTCACTGCCTTTGCCAGGGGCCTCTTGAATTACCCCATCCACTGTCTCCAGATGGGGGTGAAGAGGCCGTGGGGACAGGACTCAAAGGGCGCGTTCCCAAATCCGAATATGAGGATCCGGGAGGGGTACGGGGGGGGGGTGGCAGGCCACAGGAGCTCTGCAATGCGAAAGACCACGTCCAGCCCTGGCTCAGCCCGGCTCGCCACAGCCCCTGCTGGCCAGTCTGGCTCTCTCGCCAGCACCCCCCCCCCAGCCTCGGGAGGTCACACAGGAGAGCGGGCTGGGGGGGGGGGAGAACTTCCTGACCCCCAGGCGCCTACGCCCACCTCCACCACCCCACCCACCCCGGCAAGTCTGCAGTCAGCTGGGCCCTGGCCCGCCCGTGGGAGCCGCCCCCAGCCAGCCAGCGCGCCGGCTGTCCCCAGCGCTGCGCCAGGTCAGGACCCCCCTTCCCCGTGCGCTCTGCCCGCTCTTCCCTGCAACTGTCGGGGGCAGCGTGGCACGGCTGCGGGGCAGAGGGGAGGAGAGAAACCACCGGGAGAGGAAGGCGGAGCAGACAGCTGAGGACTTACACTTGCCTGGAAAGCGCCTCCTCTAGAGAGAGGGAAGGAAGGGCTTCCCCCAGCCAAGGAAACGCCCTGAGGAGGCTCCCGGGCCCCGTCACCGCCACCCCAGTGCCACCTTTGCCAAGTGCCACCTTTCCCCGTTAAGCATTCGTCCACCCCAGCTCTTGTCCCGAAAGCTGATCTTCCCCCAAAGGACTCGCACCCCCATTTCCCCCAGCTCGAGCAACAGGCAGAGCCTAAGGCTCCAGCGGCTGCCGGCTCCAGGGACTGGACGATGACCGAAAGGCGCCAGAGCAAGGAGCCCCCGCGACACCATGCCCTGTCCCTTTGCGGTCCCTTTCCACGCACGACCTGCCACATCCTGCAGCCTCCACCGGAGCCACCAAGGACGGGAGCCGCAGAAAGTCAAGGGGGAGGTGGCAGCAAGATGCAATAAAGTTGAGGGGTCACACCGAGAAGTCTCCCAAGCAGCGCACGGGGAAGCGGGGACGCTAGCAGGTACCTGCAGGACGCGTCTGGCTCGCTCTCCTCTGCGCCGCCACCCGCACTCCGGTGCTGCAGGGATCCGCTTTGGCAGCACCCCCCCGTCCTCCCCAGCAGCACCTGCCGCCGCAGCGGCGAGGAGAGCCGGTGGCCCCAGCCCGGTTGTCCCCGGGGCAGAGTCCCCGCCTGGCTGGAGATGCTGGCGGGGCCGGGCGGGGCCCCTCTGCCGCTCCGTCTCCGCCCCCTGTGGCTCTCGGCTCCGCCCACCACCTGGCACCCGGCCTGGAGCCCTGGTCTCCCTGGCCCAGGGCTCTGATGGCTGAGGACGAAGGGGGTCCGGGATCGCAAGACCGATGGTGGGCAGAGGGCTGGATCGAGCCCCGGCCTGACTGGGACGCGCGCTCTCCGTCCAGACTCAAGTGCAGGTCACCCCAGGAGCGGCTGGTCCTGAGACGCCTGGGCTGCCTCGCACCTGCGCCCAGAGGGACCCAAAGCATCCTTGCGTTGTGGGGGGAGGAGGGGGAGGGAATGGAGGAGGGGGGAAGACTTCCCCAGGGGCTCCTTGCAAATGCTTGCAAATGCCTCGGGAAAGTTGCAGCCCAAGCAACACTTGGCAGACTTGCTGAGGTCTTTCTTTGGAAGTCCCAAAGCCCCCCAACTTGTTTTTCAAACTAAGAGGGAAGGACGATCCTGCCCCAGCTCTGCCCATGTTTTCCGCCACCCGCTGCCTGCAGCTTGCCTAGGAGACAGCTATTATTCCATTCCTCAACTTACCAATGCAGAAGAGAAGGCAAGGACACACGCGCCCCGGCACAGGCACCTCATATTTAGAAGGGGACACAGATCGAGTCCCCTTCCTGAAAAGATAAATGAAACGCGGGCACAGGAAGACCAAGGAGCTCAGCGAGGGTAATGTAGAGTCCAGAAGGAGGCATCGCTGGCCGGTCAGCAAAAGCACGCGCGCGGGCGCGCACACACACACACACACACACACACTCACACACTCACACACATACACACACACACTCAGCCAACATCCCCGGAAGAGAAATGGGATGCTTGCGGACCAACCCCTCTCTCCCCCTCCCGCCCCCAAACTGCAGATTTTTTTGAGTTGTGCAGACATGCAGTAAATCCTCAGAGCCAGCTGCTCTGAGCTGTATGCGCCTAATGTTCCGTGGGTTCCACTTGATATCACCCATTGTGCTAGCTATCGCCCCGCCCCTGCCAGCCCAGCGCCCCAACACAGCACCTGCTAACCATTCAAACAAGACCCCACATACCTAAGTCTAAGGGCAAAGGGATGTACAGAAAAGAACAGACAAACTTCCTGAGCTGGTACAGGGACTGACTGACCCTGAGCGTCTATGAGTTTTCCAATTGCTCCTAGTTGGAGGGAGAGGAAGAGACCACTGCATGCCAACGCTTAGCCAACTCATGGAAGAGAAGTAGGGATGTGGGTGGTTGCAGGGCATGTTTTGGACTCTGTCTACAATATCTCGAACTTTTGTTTCCCTCCATGCCCCTGCTCCAATAAAAAAAATCAAAAGCATTTGAAATGGAAGGAGGAAGGATGAACAAAGTCCAGGCACGGTACTCAGCATACACGATGTGGAAAATGAACAATGCAACTTGTGGACAGGGAGGAGAGGAGGAATGGGGGAGGAGGGAAGTAAAGCAAGGTGGTGGCATGGTCCAAAAAGAGATGAATTCATTACCTCACGTGAAACAGTAACTCCTCTGTACAACACCTTGATAATAACAATAAAATTATAACTTTATTTTTTTTAAAGGCATCTTTCTGCACTGCTTTTTGCAAGGAGCTGATGAAGGTCATTTTCACATACAAGCCAATCTCTTATAACCTAGGATCTAAATTTATTCTCGAATGTTTCCACTCTTAGCAGTATCCTAGAAGAATGTTTCCCTGTCTCTCCCCGAGAAGTACACTACTTACCTCAAAATCACTAAGCACCAAAAGTCCAGCCTTGTTTACTTGAGAAGGATGAATGGTGAGAATCTTAAGCCCTACAGAAAGTTTCTGCAGAGCAGGAGACTCAGTAGTGAGTTTTTTCATGGGATCCTGGTGGCACATGTGAACAGATGTGAAGAGTTACATGCGCGTGCACACACACACACACACACACAGACCCATGCACAGGCAATCAAGATAAGGTCCCTGCAGAGTCCGTAAGGCCCAGGCAGAGCAAGGTGAGACTCATTATGGACATGTTGAAGTGGGGTGTGCAGACAGTCACAGATCTTTGTCAGAGGGGCTATGATTCTCATCTCCTGAACCCCACAGGAAGACACTTGGTCTTTCAGTATGGTTTTTATTTATCACCTTTAAGGAAAAGTTTCTCTCACACAAGGTGATCAGGTAAAGCAAATAAATACACAAGAAAGCATACATAGTGGCAGAAAGTTCACTCCAAACATTGACCAACATTAAGCCAAAGTGAATTCACTCCTACACAGACACATCCTCTGTGCCCATCACCTGGGGTAGGTTCAATTCCCTCCTGAATCACACTACCTTCCAACCCAATCAAAATATCATCCTGATGCATAATGTGACCTCCTCCATCCCTCTAAACAATCATGCCTCTAGGAAAGCAACTAGACATATTAACCTGTAAGTGATAAATTACCAGTTGACAATGGTGTTCATGCCTTCCTGTGTTCAAAGAAGACTCAAAAGGCATCTGAGTTCCAATTCAATTTAGGATACATTCAGTCTGTCTTCTCCAGACTTCCATGTCTCCCTTGTTCTGGAACCTGTCACTCTCCTGTCCTCTCTCTGTGTCTGTGTCCTGTCTGTCTGTCTCTCACTCATTCTCTCTCTCCTCTTCTCTCTCTCTCTCCCTCTCTCCTCCTCTCTCCTCTCTCCTCCTCTCCTCTCTCTCTCTCTCTCTCTCTCTCTCTCTCTCTCTCTCTCTCTCTCCTTCTCTCCCTCTTTCTCCCCATATCTACCTACCATAATCTCATTCCTTTCTCTCCTCAACCAATCCTGGGCCTTTCCTTCCCTCCAATGTCCAAGACAAAGCCAGCTGATATGACTTCTGAAGGAAAGGGAGGCATGAATTTGTCTCTTACAGACAGGTCTACAGTTGCAAATGAAGAAGTACTCATCTCCAGCAGGAGGGTAGAGAGTGAGAAAGTCTTAGAAATAACGGATGTCATCTAGAGAGTAGAAGCCTCTCAGCATCCCAGATGTCATTCTAGTCATTGTATACATATGAAACCAGAACTCTAGCCAGATGTTGGTGGCTGACACTTGTAATTCTAGCTTCCCAGACAGTTGAGATCTGAGGATCACAGTTCAAAGCCAACACAGGCAGAAAAGTCCATGAAACTAATATCTTCAATAAACCACCAAAAAGCCGTAAGTGGAGATATGGCCCAAGTGGTAGAGTGAAAAGGTTAAGAGACAGTTTCCAGACTCTGAATTCCAGTTCTAGTACACACACACACACACACACACACACACACCGAAGCAAAAAAAAAAAAAAGGCAACTATAAATACCAAACCCACCAGGCCTTCTCAGTGGAATTCCCTCTGCTTAGAACCAGTTTCAACCACCAAGCCCTTCTTTCCTCAACAAACCATTGACTGCTGATAATCGGTACCCTCTGGTAAGTTTCTCATCATGTGTTATATATTCCCTTTCTATCGGATTAGCACCATGCCATGTCCCCCCCCCACCAAAGCTCCCACTCATAGCACCTAACACATGGATTTTTAACTATTCACTTTCCACTATTTAATGAGCTACTTAAACTAATGTTTTCAGTAAGATCTGCATATTTGTGTAGTGAATAATTACAGAATGAGGTTGGATCCAGTCAGTTTCATCTGCTCCTGATAGGGACTTAATTCTTTTATCTCTATGCTTCCTTTTACCAGAAAAGAGAGAAAAATATGACTATCTTTCTCTCTTTATTCAGCTACTAGGAAGCTCAGAGCTAAATTTCTCTGAGTTAGATTTTATTCTTGATTAAATGCAATGTTCCTATTTCATATGATTTCAACATCGAACATGCTTATCATGTTTCTTTGAGTAAACTACGGTACATTTACCTTTCTGTTCTATGGCATTTTGTTTATTAAATATGCCTGAAAGCATTATAGTCTTAAGGTCCAAAGACTTGAATTCCAATTCACCTCTGCCCCTGATGATCTCAGCAGTATTTGCTCCCTGGCTGTCTATTCGGGTTTGGACCATACCATCTTTAAGGTCCTTGCCAGCTCTAAAAGCTTTATCCTTCTGTAGATAAAAGGAAACAGTTTATAAATTATTAAAGAAAGAACCCAGTGGCTGAGCATGGCCCAAGTCTACAGGAACAAAGGCGCACACTTGGAAATGTCCTTGAAGCACCCTTGAAGGTCACCCAAGGTGAGTCCCATAGAACACCTGTAACAATGAAAGGACTTTGGGCAAAAAAATTCACATTCTCTGCTGAATCACTCTGGAAAGGCTTTGTCTAACAAGTCAGACCATGCTAATACTCTAAGGGATGGTCTCACAGATGGTTCAACATCTGGCCCAAACTTGACTTCTCACATTTCAAGCTCTTTACACTTCCTTCTCAGCCTTATTCATCCTCCCCTCCTCCCCCTCCCTTAGTGATCACCTTACATTACAGCCTGAGAGAACTGACCAATCTTTTCACCCTGCTCACTGCAGGCTATCTGAGCCTTCATCATGTCTGTGACCTGCCCCCTAATGCTTCACGTCTATATCTGGAAGCTACCAATTTCAGCTCTAGCATCAAGCCCAGTGTTGCCTGTGCTGAGAGAACTTCTCTCATTCACTGTTAGGGCTTGACTGTGAAATGCTGTTCAAAGGCTCATGGTTGAATGTTCCTTATACAGTTGACAATGCTATTTGGAGAAGTGGTAGAAACTTTAGGAGATGGATTCTGGCTAGAGAAGGGGGTTACTTGGAGTTTGGTTTTGAAGGTGATACCTGAGTCTAGTTCACCATGAGTCTCCCCGAAGATATCCCTGCCTCCACCGATATTCCATCTCACCACACATTTAGAATCAAAGGAGCCAAAGAGTATGGACTGAAACTTCTCAGATGACAAGTTAAAAGAAACATCCTTTATATTCCTTATGTCAGGTATGTTGTCACAGTGACAAGATAACTAATACAGAAAAACACAGTGGGGTCATTATTGTGATTAAACTTAACCATATGTTTTTGTTAATACGTGGGAATAATTTTCAGGAAGAATTTGAAAGAGTTTGGAGATATAGGCCAGTGAAGCTCTAGAATGCTATCAACTAATCTTAATGGGCTGTTCTGATGGAAGATCAGAAGGCCAGATGCTAATAGAAATACGGACCATAAACTGTGCACATTAGCACTGTGCGTTGAACTAATAGTGTTTCAGCTAGAAATGAAGGCTCTATTAGTAATTAATTGGTCTACAGGCCACTATCATATTCTGGGAAGGAACTTGTTTATATGTTGTCTGTGTTCTGAAACTTTGTGGGAGACTCCGTGTAGTTAATCCTGCAATGAAATTTCAAGGCATGCCAGTGTTTAGTCTGGGGTGTGGTTTTGGCTTGCTGCTTTTAGTCATATTTACAATGAGAATTGAGAATAAAAAGAAGGGCTAAAGATGAGGGAAAACTTACGGTTTGGTCCAAAGAGCCTGTGTAAAGGCATGGTTTCTGAAGAGATTGGCACCATGAAAAAGAAGCCACATGCTTGTGATTGGACAATATTAAGGATGCTTTGAGATAATCTTGGGAATTGGCCAGACCATATCTATCAGTCTCAAGGGTACAAAGGATCAAACTTACCTGCAAAGCTTTCCTTGGCAATGTCTGGTGCTCACACAAGGCCATCTAAGAAATTGTATTCTCTGGATTTGTTTCGTGGTACTCAGCTTCTCAGGAACTCGGAGGCTAGTAGAGCCACAGTCCCAGGGAGCCTGGCTACTGCTCAAGCTGGGGACAGACCTTAGCATCATCCATGTGATGCTGGTGTTTCATTTATACTAATTATAAGAGTTATGAGAACATGGAGGTGCCCAGACAGATTTCAAAGGCAAGCCTTGTAGTCAAGATAATATGGGACATTAGGGAAGTGGGGAGGGTCCCTGCAGACCACTCCTGAAAGAGTGATGCATAAAACTATGAGAGTGCAGTGAAGATTCAAGGTGCTGTTGGGGAAGAAGCAGAGATGTCAGAGGTAGGGAACCTCTGTCAGTAAAGTCAGGGCAATGAGCAGAATCACTCTGAGAGAGGCCATTCAGCTGCAACTGGCAAGGCCATAGCTGTGGAACTGCCCAAACCCATTGGAGCTAAAATTATTAAACCCCTGCTCTACATGCAGCACATGGAGCTATGTAGGATTTCATGTTTTCACTACTGGATTTGGACTTGCTTTGGTTTCATAGTTTCTCCTAACTATTTTCCTACTCTACCTGTTTAGAATGGGAATCTTTCCTTGGTGCTATTACCATTGGAAATGTCTATATCACAGAACCTCCCTATGCTCCTGAGAGTCAAACTGCTCAGGACTGAGGATTCTGGGTTTTCACTTTTAAAACTGGAGTAGTTCAAGACAAACTGGGAAGAACTGGCCACTCTGATACCTAGGTAACAATTAAAAATAAGTATGGAAGATACAAAAAGTTCCATGGGGTGTATGGAGTAGCCCCTGTCATGAAGATGCTCTTTGCTCTTCTCATTGTAAACAAGGGATAGACTATAAATTCCAGTCCACACACAAAGAGCTACTACATTTTATCTTAGAAAAGTGCACCTTTCTGTTTTATTTCACAGGAGCTCATAGCTAAGAGTTTTCCTTGAGTCTCCATGGAGACTTTTCAACTTTTGAACAATGTTGGAACTGTTAAGGCTTTAGGGGTTCTGGGAGATGGACTAAATGCATTTTGCCTCATGAGGCAGCCATGAGCCCTTACGGGCCAGTGGTGGAATGTTATGGCTTCAATATGAAATACCTGCCCACCCCCACAGGCTCTTGTGTTGAACACTTGGTCCTTAGCCGGTGGTGCCATTTGGGGAAGAAGTGGATAGCTCAGAAGATGGGTCATAGCTGGAGGAAGCAGGCCATTGTGAACATGCCTTTGAAACTTACACCTGGTCCCAAGTCCATTCCTCTCCCTGTTTCTGGTCCACTATGAATTGAACAACTCATTCGTCCATATACTCCCACAGCATTCTGCCTCATTACTGGACCAGAATCAATAAAGTCAAGGGCTGTGGATGAAACCTCTGAAATGATGAACTAATATAAATCTCCCCTTACGTTGTTTCTATCTTGTCACAATGATAAGAAAAGTAAGTAATAAGTTCATGGACCAATTCTATACCTCTTGAATAACCCTTCATCTACTGGTTTACATTACATTTTATACAAAGCTTTAATTCTAGCTATACTCCTGTATTAATAAATACTTGTTTGGGTTGAGTCTCTTGAATCAAACTGTGTGTTTGATTGAGGATAAAAATCACATGGAGGGCTGGGAAAGTGGCTCAGTGGTAGAGCGCTTGCCTTGCATGCATGAGGCCCTGGGTTCGATTCCTCAGCACCACATAAGCAAAAAGAAAAAAGCTAGAAGTGGCACTGTGGCTCAAGTGGTAGAGTGCTAGCCTTGAGCTGAAGAGCTGAGGGACAGCGCCCAGGCCCAGAGTTCAGGCCCCACGACCGGACCAAAAAAAAAAAAATCACATGGAGTCATTCATCTTGATACCTTCAGAATCCTATGATTCTTCAATATATTATGTGATGTGTGTGTGTCTGTCTGTCTGTCTGTCTATGTCTATGTTGGTACTAGTACTAAGACTTAAACTCAAGGCTTTACTATCACACTCTGCTTTTTCACTTGTGGCTGGCACTGAGCCAATTGAACTATTCCTCCAATTAAGCTTTTGGCTGGTTGATTAGAAATAAGCATTGCTCAGACTTGTCTGCTGGCTCCAAATTGTGATCCTCAGATATGTGTAGCTAAGATTACAGGTATAAACAACTAGTGCCTAGCTCAATAGATGCTTTAAGAGTGAAAAAGTGGGTGCTAGAAGATTGGTGAATGGATGGACTTTGTGGGAAGATGCAGAAGAGCAAACCAGGGGGTACCCAAAATTAGAAATACAGCCCTCATGGTTTTCACCCAGGGAAATTCTATACTTCTTGAGTAACCCTGTGGATTCAAGTTATAGCTTAGTACTATCTCCAAGTAGTATAGTGAAGGGATAGAGACTGTTCAACAGACCTCCATAAGATTTTCTACTTCCTCAGTCAGTACATCCAATGACTATCTAGGTATTAGGGTGGGTAACTCTTCCTTGTTTAAAATTACTCCAGTTTTAAAACAGAAAACCTGACATCCTGAGAATAACCTCAGTCTAGGGCAAACCAGGACAGTTGGCTATTCTCCTAGCACATTGCTGCTGAGGATAAAATCTGCATGCCATACCCTCCTCTGAAATAGGGAAGGGTATGTGACTTAGTTATTTCCAATAAGATACCAGAAGAAGTGGCATGTTCAGCTTCTGAATCATACCCTCAAAAAAGGAGGTGTCCCTCTCCTCTCTTTTTTGTCTTCGTGCCCTCTGCCCTATAGAGAAGACAGGTAGATCTGGACCACATACGCCGCATGACAAAGGTAGCAAAGAAATAGATGAAAGGGGCCTGTGTGACCTTAACAGCCATGTCTTCTTCTATTCATAGGAGAGGAAAATGTATTATATTTAAGCCATTGTTATTTGAGGTTTTTCTCTCATTCCCTGATGACCCTCATGTTCGTTTATGGATGTTGCCCCCAGACCTGGTTACAGGATAGACAAGGCTCTTCCTCCTAAATGTCCTGAGCCTCTTGGATTCCAGTTAGATGCCTTGTGTTGCTGGAAGTCATTGCTCCAAGGGCAGAAACTTCCTTCAGCCCTATCTGCAAGAACTGGCAACGTCATTCTCCAGCTTCACGGTAGCTATTAAGAAAAAACAAGACACCTGGAGTGATCCAGGATCAGAGAAGAGTAAGATAAGAGGACTCATCACTGAGATGTGAAGGGTTCTCAAAACACTCGAGTGTTGTCCTCATCATCTTCCAACATAGAGCACAAGTCCTCTTAAAGATCGAACTGTATACAGAGGAGAGCTGTACATGCCATTAACTGGCTTTATCTAGGAGGAAAGGTTCCTGCTCTTCTAAGAGAAAGAAAAGGAACATTAGAAGTCCTTTAGGACATAAGTTCCCAGGAAACGCCATCTGCCCTGCCCTGAATGCTCTCCTTAGGTGGTAGGCTGGCATGAGGCCACAGCCAGAGGCCCACTTGGGGCAATGAAGGGAGGCCAAGCAGGTGTCCTGCAGGAACAGCCAGGAGAGCGGTGACTAGAACACTAGCTTCTTAGGATTCAAAAACAAAAATTCTTTGGGGTATGTTTCTCTACATTTCTAACTACATATTTCCTCTTCTTTCATTTTCTCATAAAGTTTCTCTTTAATAAAACAACTGTTAGTGAAAGGAGCCCCCTTCCCATAGCTTAGTCCACTCCCTCCCTTCTCCACAGCTTAGCCTGCTCTCTTGCTAGGCAACACTAGGCCCATGTAGTAAGGGCAGTAAATAATCAGCCTCCACCCCCCTTTACCTAGGGATGGCACTTCTCTGGGGCAGCTACCACCATATAAGGCAACAAGAACCCCTGAGAGTGACCTTCAGGTCTGGGCAGCTGCAGGATCCTTATCTACTATTTGGACAGCAGCCATCAATTCTAGTCCACCATGATGAATTCCCTGGCCTTCAAGTCCATACCAGAGTCTCCACCTCCTAGCCCCTTTAGCCCCTCCTAAACCTCCTAGGTTATATAGGTCACCCCAGACAATAGCCAGTACTTCTTCTCACTTCTCCCTTGTGAGAAATAATCTTGCTAGGCCCCTTTCCTGGCAATAAACCTTTCTTTGTTCTCTGTACCTGGATGTCTGTGTGGTTCTCTGGCAAAGTCTAATAATCTATTATTTAAGCTTTCAACAATATTTTAGCATTTTCCAGGGGCTGGTGCCTACAATCCCAGCTATGAGGGAGGTGGTTGAGATTGAGGATCTCAGTTTCAGGCCACCCCAGGGTTAAAAAAAAGTTTGAAATGTCCATTTCTCATCAGGAAAAGCTGAGTTTGGTGGCCCACACTTATTATCCCAGTTATGGGTTATGATAGAAAGCCTAAAATAGGTCTCAATCCAGGCACTAGCTTGGGGGAACAAAAGCAAGACACTAACTCAAAATAAGCAGTGCAAAAAAAAAAAAAAAGGTGGACGCATGGCTTAGTAGTATTTCATATTTCATCTGCCTAGCTGAGTACAAGGCCTTGAATTCAAAATTCCCATATTGTCCGTCCCCCCCCAACAAAAAAATAATCATTTTTGCTACATTGGAGATGTGACCCAGAGCCCCACCTATGCTAGGCAAGTGCTTCACCCTGGAGTTAATCACTAGCCCCAAAGCTATAATTCCCTACCACAATAATGAGGAGAGTTTCTACCATATCAAGATTTGGTGGTAAGGAAGAATTCAAGGTCTTTCTGAAGGAGATACGTGGACAGTCAAGGCCCTGCTTTCTGCGGGCAATAACTGGCAGGTCATTTCACACTTCCCTGTCCCTCTCACTCTACACAAAGGGCCACACCAATGTGCTTATTGATAGCCTTTGGCTTCCATGTGTCCTTGTCAAATGTCTATGACTGCATGGAACACATCTACTTTTAGTTTATACAATGGTAATATGTCCTTTAGCCCAATCTTCTCTAGTCTATTGAGTGCAATAGACGTCATGACCTTAGGTCCACCCCCTATTGCTCTATGTGAATCTGGTCTGTTTTATTCCACCATATAGCCTCATTTGCTACTCATCTCCTCCCCAATGAGAGAAGTGTTACGTCCCAATGCCACACACAGTAATGGAGTGACCCTCCTTGGTTGGTAAATTGCTTTGTTCCTGATCTCCCTGAGTAGCCTTCCCATTGCTATAGCTCTTTCTCTAGGACTCTTTTGGATTGTCTACAATCTAGCAACAAAATATTTAATGCCAAGGTCAGTTAAAATGATAGTCTTTTCAGGAGTTGTTAATTAATTTGATTATCATTCATAGATATGGAAATTCTTAATATGATTGTCTCAGTCCTTACTTTTTTGATCTCTTCAGATATGATCAATAGGAAAGCCCAAGTTCTCCTCTTGAAATAAGGACACCAGATCTAAGTAACAACGTCTGCTCCTCACAGCCATCCTGGTGCCTTGCTGTGTGGTGGGGGCTTTACACCCAGCTCTGAAAAGCCTCCAGAGGTGAGAAAGGCCATTCTTTGAATTGTAGATGCATCATGTTGTTTAGCTCCAATAGAGCTCAGAGAGCTCTGCTCCAGAGAATATGTTGATTTAGCCCCAGGAAAGCTGAGGAGAATGCTGGATCATGATTATTCCTTTATATGGTTTGCTTCTGTTGGGCTTGTGTCCCCACCCCAAACATGGGGGTTTTGCCTTTAAAAGCTTTGTGCAAGCTACTTTCTGGGCTGCAGGTCTTTGAGACAGGAGTCCACCTGCTTTCTAATAAAGACTCCCAATTTGACATCTCAAATGTGGCTTCTCTATATCTTACTATTGAATTCCAGTATAAAACTCACAGCTGGACCATCTGCACCCTATTGTATCCTGGGGCTCTTAGGTTTCACCTCTTTGACAGCTCATAAAGCTGCTCAATAAGCCAAATACATCTTCCCAAGGATAACAGCAAAACCTCCTACCTTCCTCTCACTACAAAACCTGCCTTCCACAGGGAACCAAGAAAAGGAAAAGGAATCTTTACTGGCAGTAACCTGATAGGCTACCTCCTGGGGGAAGAGGGGTGCAGAGAATAGTTGGGCTCTAAACACAGTTTTATAGGGTTGGGTTCATGTAGAATGTGAGAGTGGAAAACTGCATTGTGGAAGGGGTTAACATTTACAGTTTTAACTGCACAAACAATGGGGAGGGAAATCGTATTTGGGGGAGGGGCTGACATTTGAAATTGCAGCTTCCTGTGTCACTTGTTTCCAGGTAAGCCTGCATCTCCTGTCTTCAGGGAAAGGCCTTTGTCACCTAATTTTAGGGTAAGGCATGTTTTGTTTCTGCCAAAGGTCTAAGGTGGCAGGCTGGGCGGGAAGATAGAGGAGGTTAGGCTATCATTCAGTTCCTCTTGATTCGTTCTGCTGCTGAGTATCATTTCATAGAGCCCTGCATAACCTATAGCATCCTCCTCCCTTGTGTGTGAGGGAATGTAACAACAAACTACTACTGGCCATCATCTCTCCATTGTTCAGTGTCCTGCATTCAGCCACCGCCACTAATGTAGGACATCGAACATTCCTTTATCAATATGGTATATAGAAAGTAATCACAAAAACTGCCCATCTCAAAGACTAAAGGGAATAGCACACTTGAAGCACTGAACACTGGTAGAAGCTCATTCAAACAAAGAGAAAAGCAAACAAGAAGTTGGTTCAGCTGGTGACAGACAGAAGGTAAGGTGGGAATCCACTAGAAGGTTTTTTTATGTGCTTCTGAAAAGACCTACCTGAGGCGGACTAGCTTGATGTTTTCCTCACCAAAAAGGAAAACACATAGAAAAATGCCTTCTGTTATCTTGGTACAATGATAAAATGTTGTTATTCATAAGTGAAGTAGTGGCTCCATAGACAGATTACATTACTGCATTGCCAGGATTTGAAAAATGAAGATATAATATAATGGCTGCTTTCTTCCCCAAATCACTTATAGAAGACAATGGGTCTCTGCAATTCACAGCAGCTAACGGGTGATAAATAACCACAGGGTGGCTGGTGGCAGACTGACTCTCTCCTCAGTTCTAACATTCATCTGCACCGTAAGTCACTTATCTCCCTTTGGCTGCTTTCTGACTGGTAAAAGGGATTTTGAACTTATGGATATGCCGGTTACAAAGCTAAAGAACACTAGGAAGACTGACAAGTCCCTCCCTGAAAGAACTCCCAATTCAAATGTGTTAATGCCATCTGACTTCACCACCAGGTAGGTGAGTTCAGATGAGCTGGGATTATAGAGTTCAGAGATAAGAGCACCGTGTACAAGGACAGGGAATGCCACTAACACTCCATTTCCATTCTTCCCATCTATGTTAGAAACAGAACTTCAGTGTTTTCAGACTAGTCACATGACTAAACACATTCACTTCCTAACTTTTCCTGCAACCAGTGTGGCTATTCCAACATTTTAGTCAAATTTAAGCACACGTGTTCTGAAGTTTTTCCAAGAAGGCTCTTGGTAAGGAAAAAGTGTAGGAGTTGATGTAAATCTAGAATGCCACTACTTGTGGCATTTAGCAATCTAAAATTGCTACTATCTGTACCCCTTTCTACAATTCTCGGTTTTCTTTTAATCTCAACTTGGAATTAATAGCTTCTGCCCTCAGAGCTTATGAGTTGAATAAACTCCCCTCACAGATTATTCAAGGGGCCCTCTGCTGCTCAGAAAACTTGTTCATTCAACTCCGGTTTCCCTAGTATTTCCCACAAAGTCTCATCCAAGTCCCTTCCACTCTAAATCCTGAAATGTCTGCATCCTAATTCAATAAACAGAATTCAGCAGGAGCAGATAACAGCAGCAATTGAAGAAGCAAGAAAATGGAGGCAATCGAAGTATAGTTCCTCAGCTCCTTCTTGTCTATCTTCAAGAGTTCCTGGTCCCACAAATGTCCTTCTTTCTCTTCTGCTTTGAATTATAAAGCCTTAAGTTATAGAGGAGGTGTTGGTCAGAATTAGGATTGCTGTGATGAATGCATGGCATAAACAACTTTGAGGCAGGAGGGGTTCATTTCAAGCTTGCAATTCAAAGGTTTCTAGTCCATAGTCCTTGGACCCACTGATTATCGTGAGGATGTGAACATGTGGCAGACGCTATTCACCTCGTGGAAGACAGCAAGCAGAGAATCAGACAAAAAGGGCCTGGGACAAAGTACAATGTATGCCCTGTGACCTACTTCCTCCATTGGGAACCCACCTCCTAAGGTTCCTACCCCACCCAAAATAGTGCCACTAGCTCATGACCCAGCTGCTGGGGGTATTTTCTATTCAAACCATAACCTCCAGCATCAAATGTTGTGGCTATCCCAAAGTATCACAGTTCCAACATTTTTCAAAAGTTTCTGGTCCAGAGGCTCAAGTGAAACTAACAACAACAAAAAACCCTTATCTGTGAACACTGGTGAATATCAAATGTCAAGTTAGATATTTCCAACACACAATGACACCAGGTTTTAAAAAAATGGAGAAACAGAGGCATAGAAAGGAGAAATCAAAAAAACAACCAACAAAGTGGGGCAAACTCTATGACATGAGCTCCTAAGGGAATAGGCCACATTGCTTCTACAGTCTTTCCAGCTGTATCCCATGAGCCCTCTCTCCTGACTCTGCTCAGCTTGTTTCCAGCTTTCCTTGGCCCATGGTTCACATTTCTGGCATCTCAATCATCCTGGGGTCTTAACTGCATCTTCAGCTTCACCGCCATAGTTTTACCCATCACTCTTGCAAATTCTCCCATTGCAGTGACTCCAACCACATCAAGTATTACTCAGCCTGCCACACTTTCCTCTGAAATCTGAGTGGAAATCTCCATTACCCCATAACTCTTCTATTTTTTTTTCTCGATCATGGGGCTTGAACTCTGGGCTTGGGTGTTGTCCCTCAGCTCTTCAGCTCAAGGCTAGCCCTCTATCACTTGAGCTACAGCGCCACTTCCGGTTCTCTGGAGTCTCATGGACTTTCCTGCCCCAGCCGCTTTGAACTTCGATCCTCAGATCTCAACCTCCTGAGTTAGCTAGGATTACAGGTGTGAGCCACAGGCACCCAGCTAGTCTATTACCTTTTAACTCAGCTTCATGCAAAGTTTTAAGATACAAGCAAAATATAAACAAATTCTCAGTCCAAATATAGCCTGTAGTCCAATTCCCCAGGTCTTTGTTCCAATCTGAAACATCATGAACACAAACTTTTCTATACACTTCTATTGGCATTTTGATATTCTAAGCTGCAACCATAAATACCCATTACGTTCTACTTAAAGCATTTTAGGCTTTTCCTCCAAACTTTTCAGATTCCTCCCACAGATCTTTTTAACCAAATTAAACTACTTTAACCAAGTTCAAGTTTAGTCATAGCAATAGCCTTCCTCCAATATCTATTTTCTTTTTTTTAATTTTATTTTATTGTAAAGATGCTGTACAGAGGGGTTACAGTTACATCAGTAAGGTAATGAGTCCATTTCTTGTTGAGCGTTGTTACCCCATCCTGTGTTGTTCTCCCACTATCCCTTCCCTCCCCCACCACCCTCACTCCTCCCCCCCCCAAAGGTGTAAAATTCATTTCCAATATACTGTCCTGTGGGTATCATTGTTGCAATGCGTCATCCTGTGTCCTTGTTTTAGCATTTTGTTATTCCCCTTCCCCTCCCCAGATTAGACAAATGTACATACAAGATGCAGGGTACCAAAATCAAAAACAGTGACAACAGGGGATATACCATAGGTAGAAGAACATATAAAGGAAGCAAAAAAAATAACATAGTACATTAAAAACAACAACAAAGAAAGGCCTCTTGTGTCCATCTCTTGGGGTTCATTTTGCTTAGCTTCATCTTATATGGTCCTATGTGCACAGCTTTTGAGCTTATCTGCTCACCTGATAAAACTATCCTAGACGTATACTAGTTATTGCTAATGAGTGAACCCATGGGACCTGTATTTCTGTATTCGACTTTGCATGGCTTTGACAAAATGCCTGACATAAAGTTAAAAAGATTTAAATTCACGGTTTCAGAGGTTTCAATCCATAGTCTTTGGCCCCACTGATGCTGGGCCTACGGTATATGCAGCATCATGAGGCAGAGACCACTCCACTCATGCCAACCAGGAAGCCAGGAGTCAGAGCTGGGAGGCTTGAGCCAAGAAAGAGCCCCCAAGGATAGGCACTCAGTGATACTTACTCCAGCTAGGCTTCATCTCCTAATGTTTTCAGAACTGAAACCAAATAGTTCCCACCAGCAGCTCAAGACCAAGCTTCATGAGTTTGAGCGGGACATTCCATATTCAAACCATAACAGAGCACATCTAACAGACCACCAGAGAACTAATATTGGAGAGAGAACTTCCAAATGTCAAGGATGCAGGAATGCTGTAGGCAGAGAGTACCCATAGCAACCATAGAACTGTTTATACATGAGTGAAAGCAGATAAATTGAACCACTTTGGAAAGCCCATGTGCATGATTTATCCTTTAAAAAAACATCAGACATCACAGTGGGGGAAAAATACCTTATGAATGCAATGAATATGGAAAAGCCTTCAGCTGCAATCCATCACTTAGTGGACACAAGAAAATCCACAGGATAAACGAATGCCTTCCCAAAGAATGTGCAAAAAACATATTTGAACAAAAGTCTGGTTTAAATCGGTGATTCTATCCTTGAAGGTGTCAAGACTCAGTTAAATTTAAAGGCTTGACATAATCACATAGACTTTTTCATTTTTCCCATTGCATATATCAATACTATATTGGTAAATACCAGCTACTGGCACATTGTCACAAAGTAATTAAGAAAAAAAGACTGAACCTTAAATTCAAAAATAAATGCATAAAATAAATGATCATTATTATTATCTGAATGCATCCTCCCAAATTCTGGTGCTGAAAGTTAAGAGCCATCATGATAGTAATTTTTAAGTATTTTAACGGGGGATAGGTGTTGATTGCTCACACCTGAAATTGTCACTACTCGGGAGGCTAATATCTGAATAGTGTCTAAAGTCACCCTGAGCAGAAAAGTCCATGAGACCTTAACTCCAATTAACCAGCAAAAAGCCTGATTTGGAGGTAGAGCTCAAATGACAGAGTCCCAGCCTTGAGTGAAAGAGCCAAATCAGAGCTCAAGGCCCTGAGTTCAAGTTCCAGTACTAGTACACATAAAAAGTAAGGTTAGAACTGGGTGTTGGTAGCTCATGCCTGTAATCATAGCTACTCAGGAGGCTGAGGTCTCAGTATCACAGATGGAAGGCAGCCTGAGCAGAAAAATCCATGAGATTCTTAGCTCCAATAAACTACCAAGAAAAAGCTGGAAGTAGTGCTGTGGCTCAAGGAGCAGAGCACTGGCCTTGAGTGAAAGAAATTCAGGCACAGCTCCTGGGGCCCTGAGTTCAAGACCAGCACAAAATAATAATAAAATAATAATAATAATAATAATATAGAGCCCCTATTAAAGTCTTGCATAAGTGAGCTCCCCCTTTTCTGCTCTTCTACCATGTAAGGACTCATGATAGAAGATACCATTTGGAAGCAATAACTAGACTGATGGGGGCCTCAATCTTGAACTTTCTAGCCTCCAAAACTATCAAAAATGAATTTTTATTACTTATAGATTGTCTGGTCTTATTTTCTTACAACAGCACATACAGATCTATGATCATCTCCAGGGAGCTAATTTACAACCATGGTATGTCTTTCATGACATTATAAAAAAAAACTATAGGCTTCTTCAGTCATTTACAAGCTCAACTAGGTATGGCCTGTGCAGCCTTGAACATGTGATATAGCTTACATTCATTACTTTATTCAGTCCATCTATGAGGGTCTATTGAGCACTTAGTGCACAAACAAAAGCCACAATTTAACAATTATAAAATGAAGGTGAAACTAATACTAACTTACAAGTCTGTCTTGAGGCATCAGCGCCCAGCCAAGCACAATAGGGAATAATAAATGTGAATTACCATCTATTATCCTTCCTGGCTCTTCATAACCATACTGCTTTTCTGTCTATAAAGAGATTTCTCATAAAACAAATTCCTAGTTGGATAATGAAGATCATCAATATAAATCCTAAATAAACTTCCAGGCATCCCCTTCCACTCTGATAATGGAGTACTGATCTATGAGCAGTGTGGTTCAACTAAATCCTTAGTCTTGTGTAAATCAGACCAGGACAAAGTCATCCAGTTCTGGTATATGATGACAAGTAGGATCCTGTAGGCTAGAGGGCTGGCAGTGTGGCCAAACACACTCTGTCCCACAATCTTTCTTCTTTCCCTCAATTAACAACTGTTTTCTAATCTTTAATATAATACTAGGAAGAGTGCAAAGAATCAGGACTGTTGTAAGTGTTTTTAATTGTCTTTATTCCTCTATCACAGGATTTATAACAGCAGAAAACAGTAAGCATCAGTTTTAAATAGAAAAGGAATGGGGATGGGGGAGCAAAGGTATGCATTCTTACAGTTACAGGTGTGGCCTGGCTGGTCTTTATCCCGGTTCTGCTTCTTTTGGGTTCCAGAGAAGTTGTTATAACTATCATCATTAAGGATCATTTAAGGGTGCCAGCCAATCTGGTTCCAGTGAGGTAGCTCCTTCTGCTCCAGGATACACTCTGATCATGCCTTGTAATAATCTCTTTTCTCTGCCACATTTCTTTCCCAATAAACTTTCCTATCACTTTCATCTGCCTGAATTCTCTCACCAGAAGCAAGGACTAAGCTAGGATCTCTGCTCTTGTTCCAGGAACAACTCCACTGATTGAACTTAATTACCTTTGCAGGACTCAGAAACTCACTCCCTTTTCCTGTACTATAAAGCGCTCCATAAATCAGAAATCCTTAGTCTATTTCTAAACTGCTCACCCAACTACTCTGGTTCAAATGTCATGCTGAAAGCCCATTGTCTCCACGTGGTTTTAAAAAATAGAATTGAGCCAATCACCAGTGGCTCATGCCTGTAATCCTAGATACTCAGGAGGCTGAGATCTAAGGATCACAGTTCAAAGCCAAACCAGGCAGGTTACATTTACCAGGGTTACATTTACATCCGAAAGGTAATGGGCACATTTCTAGTGGAGCATTGTTACCCCTCCTTTGTTGTTCTCCCACTATCCCTTCCCTCTTCCACCTCCCTCACTCCTTCTTCCCCTCCGCAGGTTGTAAAGTTCATTTCCAATATACTATCTGGTGGTTAACATTGTTGCAATGGGTCATCCTGTGTCCTTGTTTCAGTGTTTTGTTATTCCCCTTCCCCTCTCCAAATTAGACAAAGGTATATACAAGATTCAGAGTACCAAAATCAAGTACAGTGACCATAGGGGGAAGAACATACAAAGGAATAAAAAAAAATCACATAGTACATTAAAAAAACAAATTGTTGTGAGACTCTAATCGCCAACTCATGACCCAAAAGCTGGGAATGGGGCTGTGGCTCACATAATAGAGCATTAGCCTTGAGCAAAAGAGCTTAGAAACAGTGCTTAGGCCCTAAGTTCAAGCCCAGGACTGACACAATTAATTAATTAATTAATTTTTAATTTAAAAAACAGTACTGGTATCTTCTACTTTGAAATATTTCCAAAGCTACCTGGGGTTTCCACCTTTCCCTTTCTCTAAAGCTCTTACTAATGTTCTCAAATTTAAGTCCCACAGGTCTACAAGCCACCTGATGCCCCACTTCTCACAGCAAGCTTTATAAACTCATCTCACTTTTCCATCTGTTGTTTGTCCCAGAATCCAGGCTCTGGTACTTCAGTAATTAATCCCTTTCTTTCAGAGTTATTGATATGATCTTCAAGAGCCTATTTTGCAAGTCAAAGGTGAAATTATGGCACTTCCATTTTGCATTTCTATAGTAAAAATAAAAATAAAAATCCCAGTCTTCCCTAAGGTAACAGGCTGGCTCTGACTAAATAAGTACGGAGGACATCTGCAGGAAAGAATACAGAAAGTCAAACATCCCAATTCATGTTTTAAAGTATTATTACACTAAGTATAAATCATACATAGTCCCTACCTTGAAAATATTTGGCCAGTGGGAAATTTTCACTAAATGCTGAGAAAGCCAACTGAACATATTGGACATAAACCAAAAAGATTAACTGTGGTAACAAAACTGGTTTGTAATCCCTAGATTCAGCCCTAACTCAAACATTCTGGGGTCAGGACTAGAGCACAAACCCAATTTTATTCTGATTCCTTCCAATCAGAACTAGAATTGCCTTTTAATTGTGTGTGTGTGTGTGTGTGTGTGTGTGTGTGTGTGCCTCATATTCTTCCTAAAGGGCACCTAAACCCAAACATTCAAGATGTCTGTAAAGTGTGGTTTAAGGGCATATTATACCAAAAAGCTTTTAGTTTTGTTATAAGTGGTTTGGGTGTTCCAGATGTTTCTTGTTTCTTGGGTATAATACCTAAGATATAGCTACTGCCCCAGGTGCAGCAAAAAGAAACATGAAGACGAGGAAGACAACAAAGTGTGGTTTAGTAGGAAAGTGTAATTGTACCTTAAGGGGTGCAGAAATAGGGACACAGGAAAGCTGATTAGGCTCAGGCAGAGATGACAGCTGAGAATATGACTTTTCCATCATTGGGCCAGCAGAATTGTAGTTTTCATGAAATGAAATAGCCTTCATATCCAAGAGCAAAATGCTACCCTGCAGCCTGGAGGTGGGAAATGTAATTAAATGTTAAAGTCTTGAGAGGCCCAAATGAGATAAGTAGCAGGATTAAGATCGGATCCAGGTGATCATTATCTCAGGATTGAGACCTTGTCAGGAGGAGAAATTTTAAGTCTCTGGAAAAAATCATATTAAGTGAAGTAAGCCAGGCTCAAAGAGACAAAGGGCAAATGTTTCTTCTCATATGTGGAAGCGAGACCTAATTTATAAATGTGCTTGTAAACACTTCCTAGCTGCATTTAAGTGTACACAAGTATATTAATTGAAATATGGTATTTTCAGATGAGAACTCAAATGGTGTAATTCTTAGAAAGGCTAACTCACCGTCCAACAAAATGAGTGAGTACTTGAAAGGTGCAGGGTGGGGTCAAAGGGAGGGAGGTAGATGAATGAGAAGAGGAAGGAGGGGAGAATAAACTCATTCAATTTAATGCTTATCCAATAAAACTAAGAGAATTGATGGGAAGAGTAGAATTGGGGGGGAGGGAAGAATGATGAAAGGGGTAGCAAAGACAAAGATGCCTTGTATTCATAAACTGATGTGTTGGATGGTAACTCCTTGGTTCCACTACTTACTGATAATAAATAGTGAAACAAAGGAAGAGAGAAGGAAGGAAGGAAGGAAGGAAGGAAGGAAGGAAGGAAGGAAGGAAGGAAGGAAGAAGGGAGGGAGGGAAGGAGGAAAGAAGGAAGTGTTAGTATTATGCTCACATTTGCTCCTCAGCTTTACCCACACCTGAGTTCTTCCCATTCCTGGAGTTCCTGCCATACAGCTGGCCCCTCCCTTTGTCAGCCCAGACCAACCTGAACCCCCATCTACCTCACTTCCTATCCCCCGACCCTCCTGCTACCTAGACAGGTGCCATGTGCTCCCTCTTGGGGGAAATATGGCTCCTCTAATAAACCTTATACTAAATAATAATAGTTCTCCTGTGCCTGCCTCTGTGTGGTCCCCTGGGATGGATGTGTGGGATCCTTCAGAAAAGAAGGAAGGGAGCAAGGAAGGAAGGAAAGAAGGAAGGAAGGAAGGAAGGAAGGAAGGAAGGAAAGAGGGAGGGAGAGAGGGAGGGAGGGAGGGAGGAGGGAAGGAAGGAAGGAAAGAGGGAGGGAGAGGAAAGGAGGAGGAAAGAGAGGGAGCGAGGAAGGGAGGAAAGGAAGGAAGGAAGGAAGAAAGGGAGGGAGGCAGGCAGGCAGGCAGGCAGGCAGGGAGGAAGGAAGTGAGGGAAAGAGGAAGTTATTAGTGGCTAAGGGGATTTGCTTATTGTCCAAAGAAGTTTATCAGTTGCTGGAGAAGACGCTGATCCAGAACAAGGAATCATACCATTTGAAGCAGAACATTCGTGGGTTCTTGTTAAGCAGTTTAAAATAATTTTATGTTTTTTTTTAATTAACAAGCATTAGTTTTACAAAGGGGAAGAGCTCACTGTGACATTTCCACACATATAAACATACATCCTGGTTCCATGGGCCGCCTCTGTTATTCTCCCTTCTCCCACTCCCCTATTAATGCAATTTCAAAAGGTATCATTGTTTTATTTTCATATATGCAAAAAAACCACCCAATCCTACTTTGAGAGAATTCAGCCTCCTTCACCCTCACCATTTGCCTTTTCTTCTCCCACTGTATCTTAAGTACCTATTTTAACTCCCTGTGTTTACACATTTCTCATTCTTGACAGAAACTGGGTGTTGGTCAATCTAGCTTCATAAGGTACTGTATACAGATAAACTAGTCCATGGACAACAAATCCTACTGGCTGAAGCAAAAACAGCCAGATGTTTAAGCCTAGAGACAGAAATAATATTATAAAGCAAATTATAAGAGGGAGTCAAAGAGCAGGGTACCAGTGGCTCATGCCTATAATCCTAGCTATTCAGGAGGCTGAGATCTGAGGATATTGAGGTTTGAAGCCAGCCTGAGCAGGAAAGTCTGTGAGACTCCTATCTCCAGTTAATCGCCTAATCACCAGGAAACCTGAAGTGGTGCTGTGACTCAAAGTGGTAGAGCTCTACCATGGAGCAAAAAGGCTCAGGGATAGCACCCAGGCCCTGAGTTTAAGTCCCATGACAAAAAAAAAAAGAGGGAGTCCAAGTCAGAAGATAGGCATTTTATCTGTGAAGTGTTTTACTGTCAGGTAACCATGCATAAAACCTTTTCTCCATAACATCTTAGCTTCAAGTTCTTTTGAAAAGTTTGGTTGAATTGATTCCATTTTTGCTGTTGATTTTCAGATAACCTATACAGATGGAGTTATCCTAGAACTTGCAATGTAGCTGTTAGATTATTTTAGACTTTGCCCGAAAAACACACAGACATCCAGGTAGGAAGAACAAAGGAAAGGTTTATTGCCAGGAAAGGGACCCGCAAGAAGTAAAGAAGAAGTGCCGGCTATTGTCTGAGGTGACATATATACCCTCAGAGGTTTAGGAGGGGCTAGAAGGGGCTAGGAGGCAGAGACCCTGGTGTGGATGTGAAGGCCAGGGGCTTCATCATGGTGGAGTAGTATTGATGGCTGCTGTCCAAATAGTAGATAAGGAGCTCTGCAGCTGCTCAGACCTGAAGGTCACTGTAAGGGGCTCTTGCTGCCTTATATGGTGATAGCTACCCCAGAGAAGTGCTATCTCAAAGCAAAGGGGGTTGGAGGCTGATTATTTACTGCCTTTACTACGTGGGCCTAGTGTTGCCTAGGAAGGGAGCATGCCAAGCTGTGGGAGGGGGAAGGAGCGTGGTAAGCTAGGGAAGGGAGCTCATTGAGCTAACAGTATCTCAGGCTACAAACTCATGATCCTCCTGCATCCTCCTCCCAAATGTTAGAGCTAATACTCAGCTTCATTCCATTTTTATTCTGACAATTTCTCCTCTTATGCCTAGACAATTTTCTCTGAAAACATCTCTGATTAATCTTTCTTTGGCTTGGCTTTAATGGCCCCCCATTGCAGCTGTGGGAATGAGATTTTGCAGTCTGATTTGATACTATGATGGGGAAAAGTGAGTCAGCCGGGAGTCAATGTCAATAAGACTATTTTGGCCCAATTGAAGCACTATCTTTGAGACTTGGCTTACCTTAAGTTCATTTTGAAGTTTAATTCTGTCCCTCCTGTAGATGGTGTCTCAGAACACTGCTCAGGTTATATTGGTAGAAGCCAGGATTCTGTAGAATATCAACAGGCAAAAGTTACCAAGTTTTGGAAGGAAAATACAAGAAAAGCCAGCATGAGCAAATATTTAAAGAAAATCAACTAGCCGGGCACTGGTGGCTCATGCCTATAATCCTAGCTACTCAGGAGGCTGAGATCTGAGGATCATGGTTCAAAGCCAGCCCAGGCAGGAAAGACTGTGAGACTCCTATCTCCAATAAACCACCAGAAAACTGGAAGTGGTGCTGTAGCTCAAGTGGTAGAGCGCTCGCCTTGAGCTGAAGAGCTGAGGGACAGCACCCCCCATGACCGATCAAAAAAAAAAAAAAGAAAAGAAAATCAACTTGTATGACAAGTAAGTACTTGTAAGAGGCAGGCTCTGTGTGCAGAAAAGGAAGCAAACTATTAGGAGATTATGAAGGAGTCAGATCTGAAAAGAACAGGAAGACTAGAAATTTCCTTTGGGGTTCTGTAATCTAGACCTGGGTTTATGCATAAAGCCATAAATGCGTGGATATACTGGACTTCCAATGATTTCCCCCAAACTTCTACAGGATAGGTAGTTATAAAAAGATATTGTTGTCTGTGTATGCATTTGGTAGGGCAGTACATCCCATCTCTCAGAGTATATTGGAGATGAACGTATAAAGACATTTTTTAGTTGAGAAGGAGCAGCTGACTTCCTTCCAGTGGTATTGAGACAACTCAAAGGAGAATCCTGAGGAAGGGAAGACTGGTTCCCCATTTCTGAAAGAAAAAGGACAAGTACATAAAAACCAAGACAGGTGGCTTGAGGCCAACCCTTCCACATGAACCTACCTAGCGGGGGGGGGGGGTGTTCTTCACTTCCTGTGATGACTCAAGGACCCTCTGGGTGAATCTCTGAACCCAGGTGTCATGTCAGAGGCCCTGCTCTAGGTCCTCCTTTATGTCCAATTGAGCATACGTTTCGTGGCCCATGGTGGGCACCTAACCTGGATAAACATCCAATAACTGCAAATCCTTCAATCCATTGTTCTCTTAAATAAACAGACCATGATTTGTTGGCTGGCCATGATCTGTAATCTTAAAGGTCCATGAATGCAGAGTCTTTATAGATTCTCTCAGCTTCTAACCTAGGACCTTGGAGGAGATGACTAAGAACAGCAGATGGGTTCTAAATCAAAGTGTAAAAGAGGTCTTATTTCATGAGATATGCAAAGTGGGCTGGAAATGGTAATAAATATCTTGAAAGTGTTGGGAAAATATCATCCATTCCAGAAAGCTAGGAAGGTACTGGTATTTGGTCCTGGCAGAAACTAGGTGGGACGGGGGTAAGTGGGGGAGACACATAAGCTTGGAAAAAGCTGGAAAGGCAGGAGATCAGAAACAGTCCTCTAGCCAAAAGAGCAGGTGAGAACAGTGTTCAGCCCATTAGCAGATCAAAGTCAGGGCACCAAAATGGTACAGGTGATTGGGGGGGTTCCTCAAGTACCTAAGGATACTGTCCCAGGTGCAGCTAAAGAACCACAAGAGTGTGAAAACCACGAATACTGACTGACTAGAGAAGCAGAATTATACCTTAAGGGAAGGGATACAGGCAATTTGATTAATGACAGGCTACTGAAACAGGGACGGTACTCCACAAGGGATGCTCACGTAATGACTATATGGAAGCTGTCAGAGCTTGGAGTTTTATCCAGTTGAGAGAGGTTACTAGGTGGCACTAAATCAGAGTCCTCCCATTGGAGCCCTCCCCAAATAATATGGCCACGAGGCTGGCTTTCCAGCCGTGGAAATACATACCTTGGACATTCGATCCTCTTTGCTTTTCCTGATTCAACCCTGACCTAGGAAATGAGATCCAAAAGACAGGAGCTATTATTTTAATTGTATGTATTATCTTAATAGTATGTCACTTGTTGGTCATGGTTATTGCCAGCTGGGGGTTTTAGAATGAAGTCTCCTAGGAAGTGGCGCTGTGGCTCAAGTGGTAGAGCGCTCACCTTGAGCTGAAGAGCTGAGGGACAGCTCCCAAGCCCAGAGTTCAAGCCTCATGACCGACCAAAAAAAAAAAAAAAATGAAGTCTCCTAGGCATTTCCCCATACTTAGTCATGTCTTATCTCTCTGTCTATGTTATTATTTTCATGTTTAGGTTAAGGTCTGGGCTTGGTTGTTCTGTGGATTAGAAGGCTATATAAACACAAAACCCTCACTGTGAGAGTAGAGAAATGGTATTCCTTCCAGAATACACATTGAAACACGCAGGGTATTTGGGGTCAGCTTCTTTTTTTTTTTCTATGTGTTAGTTGAGGCTAAGAGTAGCAAGGTTGATGAGACCAAACATATGAGTGGATGTTGGAGAATGCCAGCTATTTTTTTCCTCAGGAAAAAGGAGCAGAGCAATTTAACTCCAGTAGAGAAATGTATTTTCCCACCAACCACTCTCTCCTGGGGCTTTGTGTTATAAGCGGTTGGAGGGGGGGTACACATTTGGAGTGTGCAGTGGTGGTTGTAGTCTGTGGGAGAGGCAGGGGGATGGCAGGTTTGATACAGTTGTTATTGACATCCAGACTTTGCCACTTCCTGAGGGTGATCTCAACTTGCCTGAACTTTCTCTCAGCTCCCAAGAAATTACCCTTTGATCAAAGTTTCCAGTCATTTTTCATTGGCTTACATCCAGGTCATTGATGAAATTTGGCACTAGAAAGCCTATTTCTTTTCTCCTATTGCTACCTGCATCTCTAAGTCTAATGAACTCTATACCAAGCTTTCTTTCTTTTCTCTATTGGTAGATTGAAGAGCCTGTTTTTGTTTTCTTTTTTTTTTTTTTTTTGGTACTGGAGATCAAACCCAGGACACTGCACTTGCTAGGTAAGTGCTTTGCCACTGAGCTACATCCCAGCCCCAAAGCATAGTTTTTTGGTGGTGATGAGCCTAACTTCTGCCTCCTGATAGCTCCAGATTATCAGCTATGGCAGAACCAGCCCCTCGGTCATTCTATATGACCTGTTCTTTGTCATGCAGGTGAGGCTAATAGTTGGAGGTTGGAACTGGCAAAACAAAAACCCCCACAAAACCCCTACATTTAGACTTGTATGGTGCTCACTTCTAAAATCAAACATGAAAACCAATGAAGCACTATTAAATATACTAGGGTAGTCTAAGCCTGGAGCTACTATGATCCATTTACTTGATGTCCCATAAGTGACACATATTTTATTTTGTAATGCTTTTTGCATTCTAATGCATGTGAGAGATACAAAAGAAGGTTTAAACTCTTATGCCACAGATTGCTTTAACACACTCCCTGAAATCATTACTGTGATAGAATGGTTCTCTCAAAGGATTCTTAAAATATCACAGTCAGACAGTTATACTAAAAATCATTCAACTGTGCATCCTGTGCACACATATACACATATGTATATGTGTGCATACTTATTGCTCAAATCTAGCAACCTATTTCCTACCTATGCATTTCTTGAATGCTTTGTGCCAAGTGTATTCTCTCTCTCTCTCTCTCTCTCTCTCTCTCTCTCTCTCTCACACACACACACACACACACACACACACACACACATCCACAGCCTTAGGTAGCTGGTAACATATAATATTGCTGCCCAAGCTTCCTACGTAACCACCGCCAAGTCTTACTGCCCACTCATGTCCTTCCACCAATACTGCCAAATTGCTAAAGATTTCCTCTCCCTCCTAAACAAAAAGAGCAGGAGATTTTTTTTCTCTTAAATTCCCACCTTGAACTATAGTCACTTATGAAATTACCTGAACAGGTCACTTTCACCTAAGAGATCCTATACAGGAAACAGTCAGATAAATTTCACACAGCAAAGCAAAGGTCCAGGCTCCTGATTGAAACATCCATTCTCAATTAGACTCTAGGGCTCTCTTGGTGAGCCTCTCACCTCTCCTGGGCACCATTTTGCTAGGACCTGTGATGTCACAGTGAGACCTTCCAAACCCCAATTCTATGGTATGCTTGGACTTAGGGATGATAGGATGCTTTCCACTTTTACTTGTAAGATCCTAGGATGTATGCTTTTTAACTTTGGAAAGCTTTTTTTTTTTTTAACAATTCAGGGAAAATAAGTATGTCCAAAACTTCAGAGACACGATGCTCAGGTAGGAGAGAGAAAACAGGCATACAAAGATAGGTCAGGTACTTTCCACCCTTACTGAGCCAGGAAAGAACATGATAACTGACCTCCTTGTTCTAGAGTGCCCTTCTCTACACATGCCACGTGTCACATGTCACGTGAACAGCCCCTTCTGCGGTACGGTCAGACCTACTTCTAAGTTAAGATAACTGAAAGAAGACTTTATAATAATAATGGTCACTTTTCTCAAGCCCTTTTCTCAAGCAGACATCTTCTTTTTGCAGAGTCTGACATCTATTAATACACGAGCCAGGGACCCAAGCACCTCAGAAGACAGTTTTTAGAACAAAGAAATAGTTCAGGGTGTCTCCTTAGAGAAAGAAAATACAAAAAGGGTTTTTCTCCAGGTAGCTCTAGCCTTCCAGCTCTCCCAGCCTTCTCATTAAAGGGCACCTAAAGGAAGGGAAAGCAGCAGCTTAATTCTCTGGTTTGACCTCTGCTAACAGAGCAAGCTTGTTAATTTATCCCTGTGTTTATCTAAAGAGCGTGAAGAACATATGAAAGAGCTAGAGGTGAAAAAAAAGAAGGGCTTCTCTTTGTCCCTTGAGTTGCTGTAACAAACTGACTGCTGAGCTCATAAGCAACTGAAATTCCTTTCTCATAGTTCTGCATGGGGAAGTCCATGGTCCATGTCCTGAGCACCACCTCTCCATTCAGAAATGGCCCACTTTCCCCGTGCTATCACAGGGTAGAAGCAGCAATGGAACTCTCTGGGTTATGATGTAAGGGCACCAATCCCACCCATGATCTCACAAGCGAATCACTTCCCAAAAGGAGACCCACCATCTAATACAGCCTAGCCTATTGGGTTGGGACTCTAATAAGTGATTCTCAGAGAAAACAAACATTGAGACCATCCCAAGTTGTACACCCTACGGTCCTGTGATTTGCCATCGGGATATGTGGTTTCCCCAAGGTTCCAAGAAAGCTCAGCTTGGACGTGGTGTACAGGCCTACACACCAGGCACTGGGACACACGATTAGCCAGAGGCCTTGCCTGCGTCGTGGTCGTAGGAGCTAGGGAGGAAAAACTTAGGAAGTCAGATCTCTGACTTGCTAAGGACCATGACCTGAGCAGGCCCTGGGAGCCCACGACGGAACTAGCTCACAAATTACCTCAGAGGCCATGGGTGTCAACCGGAGCAGCAGCAACCTCAGCAGAGAGAGAATTATCCATGCACACATTGGTTCACACCAGCCTGCAAGAGTGCACTCCTGCCTAGCTCTTCCCAATTCTACACTCAATGGCACCACCAGAATAGCTTCAAGCCAGCCACAGTGGGACATCTATCCCACAAAATCTGAAAACACTACAAAAAGAGCATTTTTTTTCAAAGAGCTGATTGTTAACCTTTTACTGGCATTCCACCACCCATTGCCCCCACCTTGGCTTGTGCATACGGCTGGAATGAAGGCTGGACTAGGAAGGAGAGGAAGGAAAAGAGAAGGAGCCCCACGCAGCCCACCCCCTCTCCAAGCCGTTTGTGTGCAGACACAGCTTCAGATGGCTGAGGAGAGCAGTTATGAATCACATATGAGGTTGATGTTATAAACAATACTGTTGGTTTGATTTGGAGGGAGGGGGGATCCCATCGTGAGGCCTGAACTCTGGGCCTGGGTGCTGTCCCTTAGCTCTTCAGCTCAAGGCTAGCGCTCTACCACTTGAGCCACAGCACCACTTCTGGCTTTTTTCTTTTTGCTTATGTGGTGCTGAGGAATCGAACTCAGGGCTTCAGGCATGCAAGGCAAGCACTCTACCACTGAGCCACCTTCCCAGCCCCTGTTAGGTTGATTCTAATAAATAAAGAAACCATGGAATCATCCTAGATGCCCCTCAGTGGGTGAATGGATCAAGAGAACATGGTATATGTACACAATGAAATTTGACTCAACTATTAGGAAGAAC
The DNA here is from genome assembly GCF_000151885.1 of Dipodomys ordii. NCBI lineage: Eukaryota > Metazoa > Chordata > Mammalia > Rodentia > Heteromyidae > Dipodomys > Dipodomys ordii. The sequence goes on from NW_012267236.1 coordinate 15,818,110, forward strand.
GATATTGTGGCATTTGTAAAGAAATGGAAAGACTTGGGGAAAATATGTTATTTGAAGTAAGTCATGCGCAAAGAGACAAAGGATTCATGTTTTCCCTTACATGTGGAAGCTAGATTTAGCTTATGACTTCCTAAGTAAATATGTTGGGTAGGATGCAAGTGTTTAGACAGATAGAGTAACTGAAATACAGTATATTCAAGGAAAATCTCAAATAGAGTAATTTCTTTGAAAACCCAAACCAAAGTTCAGCAAAATAAAACACCAGGAAGCAGATACTCAGAAGAGATGAGATCAAGTCAAGGGGTGAGGGGTTGACCAAGGAAGAGGAGAAGAAGGGGGAAATGTAGACAAGAATCCAATGTATATCCTGAAAAATGAAGAAGCGTGAGGGAAGAAGTGGGAGGAGAGCGATGGGTGAGAATGTGGTAAGGGGTAAAATTCATCAAGTTACGTTGCTTTCATACACTGCTTTGTTAAATGGCAACTCCTTAGTACAACTACTTAAAGATAATAATAAAAAACAATTATAAGTAATTAAAAGAAAAGAAACCAAAACCTATTCAAAGTCTGCCCATGATATAGGAAGGGAAAATCAGTTGTGTCCCAGATGAAGACAGTGACTGTATGGAATACATATTCTTTGTTATATCTAGTAAACAGAGGTATCAGGAAACACTGCTGTCTTCTCACCGGCAGGGAGCTGAGCCACAGAGACCTTCCAAAGACACATGCGTCCTTCTCCCCCTGTACCTGAGCCCTAGTCCTTGCCTAGCTCCTAGGCTACTGTATGTTCTTAGATTAATGAATTGCTTGCCTCCTAGGGCCTCCTTCTCATCAGTGAAAAGGTGAGCAGAGGAGAGGAGGCTTCTCAGGCCAGCATGTACAACTTCCTCTGGAGACCCCGTCCACGTGGTCTCTGCAGGCCACCGAGTCTGTCACCATGGAGGCCGAGAGTCACTACCTCCAAGTAGTGCACAGCCAAGAGAGGAGAAAACAAGCAAAGTGAGCCAACAGGCCTCGGTGCGAGAATCTACAGCCGATCCCTCATGCTGAGCATCCGGAGCAGCAATGTAAGGTTTTAGAGTCCAAGCCCTGGAACTGGCTTATGGGGATCTACAACTTCCTTGCATTGTGTTCTCCACAGTGGTGGGGATTTGAAGAGAGCTTCACCAGGAACATTCAATCATGGATCAACATAATCATAATGGGAACCACCTGAGACAGAGGGTTGTAAACCGCTGTGAAAGTTTAAGAGTTGTTGAGCAAGTCCAAAGAAGAACGCAGCTTCCTAACACTTGAGTTACCTGGCTGTACATAGTATTAGTTATGATATACAAGTTCTTCAGTTACTTGGAGCCCAGCCACACCCACTCCTGTGTGTGATTCCCGTCTCTTTCGGGCAAGTGGGATGTTTGCCACAAGACTATATGGCCAACTACCTAGCTTGGCAGAAAGTCTGCCTACCAATGACATGCCTTCTTCTGTAATCCCTCTTCTTCTCTAATTAATGAAAACATTGATCCCACAAACTCAAGACAGGTGTCAGCAGTTTCCCTACAAATGTCTTTAGACCCTGGGAGGGTAAAACAAAGCCAGCCATAAGAAAAATGAAGCAGCTAAACGCCAGTGTTCCACAGTTGAAATCCTAGAGACTCAGGAGACTGAGACCTAAAAGCTCACCAAGCCAGCCTGGGCAGCCTGGCCAGAAAAGTCTGTGAGATTCTATCTTCTATTAACCAGCAAAATGCTGGACTGGGGGCATGGCTCAAGTGCTAAAGCACCAACTGTGAGCAAGAAAGCCGAGCAGCAGCCTCAGGGCCTGAATTCAAACCCCATACTGACACAAAAGAGAAAGGGCAGCTGGGCTTTGCACAATCTTCATGCTTACTGCTCCATACCTGTTTCTCACAGCGGCTCTGCCTGCCTGACCCTCAGCTCTGCCTTGCGCACTCAATGGGAGAACATGCACCAGTGCTGCATGGGAATATCAATCACTCTCAACTCAAGAATCAACCAGACAGGATCCCCCTCCCCATTCGCCAGTTTCAGCCACGTCCTTCCCCAACCTTTCGGCTAGTTTCAATAAAAATGAAATTTCAAGCCGGGCACTGGTGGCTCACGCCTGTAATCCTAGCTTCTCAGGAGGCTGAGATCTGAGAATCGCAGTTCAAAGCCACCCCGGGCAGGAGAGACCGTGAGACTCCTATCTCTAATAAAACCACCAGAAAACCGGAAGTGGCACTGTAGCTCAAGTGGTAGAGTGCTCACCTTGAGCTGAAGAGCTGAGGGACAACGCCCAAGCCCAGAGTTCAAGCCCCACGACCGACAAAAGAAAAAAGAAATTTCATCTTGCCATCAGCCATCCATATGACTGGTGACAGCTTTCCCTTCCCTTGTTGTAGGCTGGTATTGAAGCTGAAAGGACCTGAATCTGGAGACAAATATGATATGGCCCTTCCTTGTGGGTAAACAGAGAAAGAGTGATGTGCTTTCTCTCTGTTACCTCTCCTTTAGGACCAAGACCTCTGGTTTACTGGGGCACAGAGGCAGGAGAGAGGGAAAAAATCAACAAGCATTTGTGGTGAGTGTATGTGGCTATTATTTGGGGTGTCTTTGTTCCTGGTGTCTCCTGTTAGGGATCACTCTACTCTGGTCACCACCAATTAGTCAGCAACACTCTAGGATGACAGGGAGGAAGAAAGGCCAAAGACTCCCTGCTGTGGCCAACTTTACACACAGAGAACCTGCCCTGCACTAGGGCTGATATGAGAACTTCTACTCCAGATTCTCAGCTCTTCCTGTCCCATTTCCCTCATCCGGTTACTATTTGGACCCCTCACCTGACACATGCATTCATGGGGTCAAAATTACATGTTGAAGGGTCTTCTGTGGTATCCAGAAAGCCATATATATAAGATATACAAATATATTATATATGGTATATATAGTATATATTAATTGTATAATTAATATATACAATATATGATATATAATATGGCTAACATGTAACTTAATATATACTAATATATAATCTATAATATAAATATTAATGTTATATGATATTGTGTATAAATATAATATATATTGGTATATATTCTCCATGTCATCATACTTCCTTTCCTCCAACCCCTCTGATTCCCTCCTCAGACTTGTTGTTCCTTGTTCAGGCCCACTCAGGAACAGGGCTACATAGGTCACTACTTGGCAGGTGTCTATTCAAGGAACCAGATGTTAGACTCACCTGCACCCCATCTCCTGTATGATGCGCTGGTTTTGCATGGGCACCTTCTGTTTGCAGTATCATTTTCGCTTTCTTCCTCATTGGTCACAATCTATATGGGGCAAAGGAATAGCCTCACCATACCCAAGAAAGTAAGCCAGAGTCTGGTGGGAAACCATGTTAACAGCGGATTGTGGGCCTCCTGGGGACTCCACTCTGAGTGATGCCAGTTAAGATGATTCAGGAGGGACTTGGGGTAGGTTTTAATTTCCCGAGGCCTTTGTCAGACTCTAGTCATTAAGTACTCCTTGGCAGAAATGGTTCAGCAGTTACTGAGCTCATCAATGCTTCATTCAAGGGGGATAGGCTCCCTCGTGTGGCCAGAACAAAAATTGAATTAGAATTCTACACGAGAAAAAAACAGTCATGTTTATTTCCTTTTTCTGGGGGTCTTTGCATGAGAACGTCATTATGCAGACAATTTAATATTGCCACTCTTGGGCATTTCCAACATAAAAATAATTTTCCCAAATACAATGAAGTAATTTCTGAAATTTTAAAATATAATCACTTAACACTCATTAGTTCTTTCTGTTTGTTTCTCTGTGTCTGTCTGTCTGTCTCTCACTCTCTCTCTCTCTCTCTTTCACACACACACACACACACACACACACACACACATTTTTGGTAAACTCTTCTTGATTTTCCTGTTTCTTCCAAGCAGGAGGTTTAGGGTGGAAAGAAGCCAAGAGTTCCTTGTCTGTCTGTCCCTGTTAGTTTGTGCCTTGAATGTACAGGTGGTGGTGTTTTTATGAAAACCCATGGCACAGGACCTGCATACCTTACAAGTGAAGAAACTCCATTCTAAAGAATTCTAAAGAATTTGACCAAAGTCACCCAACTAATGATGTCAAGATCAGATATCAGCACATTCCATGATGACCTCCAAAGACTTGTGATCTCTGATATTCTAGACATTCCAAACCACAGCTCCCCTCCTCCCCCATCCCCCAACCTCGCCCCAGCCCCTGAAAATACTACTGCTGCTTGAACTAAGGGCCTCAAACTTGCACTTACCTTTTTCATTATACTGTCTGACCTATATCTTCATTGCTCACTTTATGCTAGTTGATTAGTCTGCATGGGCTGGCTTTGAACCATGATCCTCAGATCTCAGCCTTTTGAGTAGCTAGGATTACAGGTATGAGCACCAACATCCAGATCCAAAGTTACTTACAATCAATGAATTCCTTTGACCAGTGTGGCACTGTCTCTCCCTCAGTTACCCAAGTGTGTGCCACTTCATGTTGCCTGTAAGGAGTCACTCCTGGCTTGACTTTCTCCTGTACCCCAGTAAATACTCACAGCTGCCTAGAGATGGCCCAGAGCCCTTGTATTCTTAGAGTTCTCCCTTAACATGATTAACAACAGGTGCTAAGGTGAAAACAAAGTTTCAAAGGGAAATCCTCCCACATCCCTTAGTGCCCACTAACTCTTACTCCAGTGAGACCTTCACAGGCTTTTGTTGTTGTTGTTATTGTTGTTGTTGTTGTTGTTGTTTTATAGGAGGGTTGTGGTTCAGTGACCTTGGCCTTTGTAAGAAGAAGATTCCTTTATCAAAAAAAAAACAAAAACAAAACCTCAGAAGTTAGCATAGCGTTCAGATTCCATCTCGCAATCTTGCTCGTGTTACTAATAAGAACATAGAAAGTCTAGAGAGGATGGGGGCCTCCTGAGCACTCCAGGGGTTCGTGACCGCACACCTCCACAGTGCTCCCCACGGACAGAGAAGAGCACAATGTGTGGTCCACTGCTGGCTGCGGCCAAAGACCTGGCCTAACGCTGCTCCTGTCTTTGGTGTCAGATCCCCTCCCATCACGGCTGGGAGGAAGGGACCTGGCTTTTCCTCCTGGCCCTCAGCAGGGCTCACCTGCTCCAGGCCAGGCCAGGGAAGTGCACACAGGAGCAGCGCCAGGCGCTCGTCTGCAATTTCCGCAACTTCCTGAAGGGGGCGCGCCAGGCCGCGGGAGCGGAGAATGGGCTGCAGCTGCCTCTGCACCTCTGAGCTCCCGGTGTGATGTCTGTCTGCTGATGTCTGTCCTCAAGTGGACCTGGCAGGGACTCTGAGAGAAGGGGAAATTGTATCTGTCTCAGGGTCCTGTGAGCCCAACTCTGGCTCAGCAGGAGGCGCAAAGACGGTGCTCCCGAATGACAAGAATCCTCAGGTTTATTAGATCAGCCTCTGATCAAGATGCATTGTACTAATAAATTGAAACCCCTTTATGTAACTAGATAGACAGACAGACAGATTAAAAAATAGGAAATCATTTGTTCCTTCCTGGTGCTTAAAATACACCACGAACAAAACAAAGTTCTAGCCTTTCCTTGGCACCATTTGCTCCTTTTAACTAGAGGCCTTTATGATGGAGCCCCCTCCCCTCTCTGTCCCTCTGGCCCCAGGTGTGCCCTTTGGTTCCTCCAACCTCATTAACAGGGTTAAAAGCAGGCCCTGGAGACCCTTGATGCTCACCAAGTAGGAAAGACTCAAAGGGCCTCTTTGGCAAGAGTATTTTTTACCAGGTTGAAGTAAATTGCTGTTATATCCATGCTTAAACTTCTGGGATCTTTGGAAAGGTTTTCCCTCAAATGAAAAAACCAAAACAACAACAACAAAGCAAAATACAAGAGAAATTTTTCCCTGCTTTGCATGATTTCTAAAAGGGAGAGTAGATCTGTCTCTCTCTGTCTGTCTCTCTCTCTGTGTCTCTCTCAGACACACACACACACCATTTTCAAATTTGGATTAGTCCCAGGGCATGAAGTTCTGAGACACTCACTTTAGCCTATAACTGTCATATCCTAAAACACAAACATGGTTAGGAGGTGGGCATCTTTAATCTCAATTTGAAGATGAAAAAATAAAGTTAAATGGGAAGGGGGTTAAGAAATTTGCTGGGGCTCATGCCTAGAAGGAGGTTCCTCAGGACAGAGCTTGCTTATCAGCTGCATGAGCATTTGCAAATGATAAATCTTTGTGTGTGTGCTCAGGTCCTGGGATCTATCCCTTAGCTTTTGTGTTCAAGGCTAGCATTCTACCACTTGACCACTTGAACCATAGCTCAAAAGCCATAGTTTTTTTGGAGAAAAGAGTTCTATGGACTTCCCTGCCCAAGCTGATTTTGAGCTGTGATCCTCAGATCTCAGCCCCCTGAGTAGCATTGGCTTTTCCAACCATTGCAAACCTGGACCCATGGTTTTTCACCCTACTAGTTTTCTTAGCTTCTCATTCACTCTACTTTCCAGAACCCCCAGGACTGCTCTGCTTACTGCTCCCTTTCTTCTCCTCCAGCCTCAGCTCTCTTCTTTGGAAACTCTAAATGCCTCTTCTTATCCTCTAGTTCCTCAAGGAATGTCCCTCCATCAAGAAGTTCCTATGAGACTCGCTGTCAACAGGCACAGTTCGTTGATCAGTCACAGATTCAAATAAGCATCCAGAGGGCAGGAAGTTTATGTCTCAGCACCCAAAACATATACGACTCATACATTTGTGTTCATTGAACAAATTTGCCATCTACACATAGCTTCTTAGAGGTAAGGTGTATAGAGGTGTTTGCTAATTTTGACCCTCATCTTGGCATTCCAGCCTGTTGTAATCTATACCTCAACCCTCTCTTCTGCATGCTCTCTCCCTCCCTCCCTCCCTCCCTCTCTTCCCCCCCCCCCCCGCTCCTCTTCCCAGAACACCATGCTGCCGACTGATTTCTGGATTTGCACCAGGTCCTTGTTCTTTCCTTTGAAATACTCCACTCCTGATCAAGATTCTACCCTATCCTTCTACTTTCAGGCTCAGTTCCAGTTTATTCACAAAATGAGGTATTGTATTGAACAGAAAAGCTTTCCTCATCTATTTTAATCTGTTTCTGCTATAGCAAAACAGCCTAGACTGGATCACTTTAACATAACAGAAATTGAGTTCTCACATTTATAGACATTAGAGCTAGAGGTCAGGTTAAATTTTTCATCAGTAATCTCTGTTCACAAGCAATAAGGTTTAAGTTAGAATTAAACAGGATTATATGCATAAAAATGCATTGTAATTGCTAAGCAACAGAAGCCCCCTCTGATAAAGAGCTATAACATTCAATATTAGAGGAGAAGGTAAAGTGTATCACATTTTTTGTGCCAGTACTGGGCTTTTTTACCCAGGGTTGACATTCTACCTCTTGAACCACAGCTCCACTTCCAAGTTTTTGCTAGTTAATTGCAGATAAGAGTCTCATGTACTTTTGCTGGGCTGGCTTTGAACTGCGATCCTCAGATCTCAGCCTCCTGAGTAGCTAAGATTACAGGTGTGAACCACTGGTGCTCAGGTTGGTCTCCCAGTTGACTATATCCTCACTCATAAAACATCAAGGAAGTTGGTTGGATACCAGATGCAAAGCTTTTTCAGATGAGAGCAAAGGCTTGTGGGAAAGACTTGACTATAGAGACATTTCTTTTTTTTCTTTTTCTTTTTGGTCGATCATGGGGCTTGAACTCTAGACCTGGGCGCTGTCTCTGAGCTCCTCAGCTCAAGGCTAGCGCTGTACCAGTTGAGCCACAGTGCTACTTCCGGCCTTTTCTGTTTATGTGGTGCTGAGGAATCGAACCCAGGGCCTCATGCATGCAAGGCAAGCGCTCTACCACTGAGCCACCTGCCCAGGCCCCTACAGAGACATTTCTAGATGGTTTTGTTCACTGCTGCATTTTGGCCACAGAGACTCACTTAGTATTGATGAAGTCATGAGTAAACCAGACCTGGGTAGAGGAATTCTTGGTTTCACACAGATTCTGTGACCATGGGCACAGTTCCTCGGCCTCTTGATACCTATCTCCAGGTAATAGCTAAAGAAAAAAGAAACAATACAGAGCCCTTGATCGTGAGGCTGACACTTGCAATGGTGACTCTGCAGTGTTCCTGAGCTGGGAGTAATCCAAGGCAATGATTTCTAAACTACACCTCTCCAGGTCCCCGGCCTCCAGCCCTGCCAAGCCTCCACAGCTAATGAAGAGAAACAGAAGTTACTAGAGTTCGTGTGGAGAAGAACGTAAAAGAGGAAAGCCAACAGCTTCCAAACCTGAGACAATAACTCCCCTATTCCCTAGCTTCCCAGCAGTCAGCCTGCTTTCTTCTCCCTCTGAGTTCAAGGTGCTTTCTGGAACCAAAATAGCAAGATCAAGTCCTTCCTGGCAGCAGTGAATGGTACTGCTCCAGCCCCAGAATGCCATTGGTAAGGCAGAAGCCTTCTCAGGTTCCCAGCTGGAGGATCAGAGGAGAGGAGCCAGCTGGGGCTCTGGCTCCTTGCAAGCTATCCTAAGCTAAGCCCACAGGCCAGCATCCAGGCTTAGGCTGGGGCATGGATCTCTCTCCAGAAGCCTGGAGTTTGTGTGCGAAGCCAAGGCCTTGGTCTCAGCTAGACATGTATGTAATACATGAAGCCCTTGAAACAGGATCTAAGAAGCTAGGTGTGCTTATGAGTACATCTTCCTTGATGGCTTTGGTTATTGTTGCTCTTGTTTTGGTAGGACCAGGAATGGGATCCAGCAAACCCATTCTACTGCAAAACGTCCCCAGCCCTTGCTATTGTTTCTTTGGGGAAGGGCAGTTCTGGGACATGAACTTAGGGTCTAGGCGCTGTCCCTGAGCTTTTGTCTTCAAGGCTACTTCTCTACTACTTGAACCACAGCTCTGCTTCTGGCTTTGGTTGTTGTTTGCGGTGGTGGTAGTGGTTGTGTGGTTTAAACTCAGGGCCTGGCACTGTCCTTGAACTCTTTTGCTTAAGGCTAGTGCCCTACCACTTTGAGCCACAGCTCCACTTCCTATTTTCAGGGTGTTAATTGGAGCTAAGGGTCTCACAGACTTTCCTGCCCAGACTGGGCTTGAACCGCTATCTACAGATCTTAGCCTCCTAAGTAGCTAGAAGTACAAGTGTGAGCTGGATTTGCTGCGTTTTTTGTTTCTATTGCTTTGCTTTTTATCATTTGTTTTTAAATGTTAATGCAAGGGTAATTGTCAACTTGTAAAATTTCAAGATATAGTCCCCAATCTCACACACACACACACACACACACACACACCCTGATTTGGCCTCTTGCCTGATGAGCTCATGTGGCAGAAACTACCAGCAGAACAAAGAAACCTCAACCTGGTGTGAATTGTAGAACAATTTATTGAACACAAACAAACAGAAGTCAGATTTCCTCTGCAGATTAAGAAACACTCTAGGTGCCAGCAAAGGGGAATTTCTGAGGAAGCATTCAAGACAGAGGCAGAAGTTCAAAGGGAAACCATTTAGAGCAAATACTGAATAGCTCCTTCTGACATGCTTTCGTTGGTGAAAGAAATGAGGGGGCCCCAAAGGGAGGGAGAGCGAGGGAGGGAGAGGGAGAGAGAGACAGAGACAGAGACAGAGAGAAGGAGGGAGAGAGAGACAGAGACAGAGAGACAGAGAGACAGAGAGACAGAGAGAGAGAGAGAGAGAGAGAGAGAGGTGGTCCAAAGCCTGGGAGTGAGCAAGCTCAGAAGGCTTCCCCTGGCCAAGACCAGGGCACATGGTGTCCTTCAAGCAAGCTGGGAATAACAGTGGCTCTATACAGGCAGAAAGCCTGAACTCACTCCCTCACGAGAGCTGAAGCCAAGAGCTAAGGAATTCCTGTGTGCCACTAGCTAACATGTGGCTAGGCTGTGGTAACCTCAGCTACTGCAGCCTCAAAATAGGAATGACAATGCCCAACTCCTTTGGGGTGTTATGAGGCTTATATGAACTAATGAAAGAGGAAATATTGACTAAGACAACACTTGTAAATGCAATGTAAATGCAATCCTTTCTCTGTCTAAGCACCAGAAATAACTTGTTCCAAGTCCTGAGCTTTACTTGGGCCAAATGCTTTCAACCACTCTCTAGAGGGATCTTGGACAAATTCCAGGGAAGCAGCTTGTGCCAGCAGTCTGGGAGGACACAGATGGGACTGGGAGGCCAGCGGCCTCCTCCCAGAAAGCTGTCACCTTTGTGGTGATGCTGATACCTCCTCTCCAGCGGCCCCCGGAAATGCTGAGGACAGTTCCAGCTAATGATGGCATTGGTAGCTTTGAGAGATTAGGAGCCTTGGAACTCATCTCAGTACTTAGTCCCAGGACAAACACAATGTTCCAAATGGTTGAACCATTCTCAATAATTGAACATGAAGATCCAAAGCCTAGAGTATTTGGTCCCCATGTGCTTATTAAAACAGAACAAAACAAAACAAAACTTCCCCATTGATGTAAAAGTTTTTAGAATATATGATGATCCTTTCTGCTCCTTTACTAACAGCTAAAACACAACACACATCTGCATAGGTGCCTGCATACACACAAATACATGTACACACGTACATACAAATATCTACCACACAGGCACCTATACCTGTCCAGGTAAGCATTTATTGGAGAAAATCTTGATATTCTCCAATGTGTGCATGCGCATACACACATGCATACACATGTGCGCGTGTGCACACACACACGTACAGAGAAGCAGATGAGAAGCTAATGAAAGTAAGTGGGTAAGTATAATTATTTTCACAACTGTATCCACTCCTACCTAGTCTACTCTGATGACAGTTATAAAAAGAGCAGTCAGAAATAAGATTAAGTTCTATAGAGAAAACAAAATTTAGATGTATCAAAGACCCATATATGAATTTTTAAAACTTTAAAAATTTTGAAAAAATCAGGATAAAAATGAAACCATTTTGGTACCAGGAAAAACTAATAAGAGGAAATCCACGTCATCAAACAAACAAAAAAAAAATGTGTCCACATAAAATTGAAAAACTTCGGTTTAAATTAAATTAATTACAATTAAAAATTTAAATCAGAAGACATCATTATAAAGGATATAACAAAATGATAGATTGTAAGGAATTATTTATTTTTTTAAAGTATCTTAATTTTAATTTTATCCCAATGGAGTTTGCATAGGTATTAAATTACAGATAGATATAATTGTTTTCCTTGAAAACTTGATCATGTCTCTATCTTCTTCTTCCAATGTTACTAAGTCCAATGCTATCATTTTCATTATAAAGAAACTTCTTCGTTGGGATTGTAAGGAGTATTTCAACACTCATGTACAAAGAAATCTCCAAAATTCCAAGAAGATAATCCAATAGAAAAATCTCAAAGAACATAAACTGCCATGAACCAAGATTAATAATAGTCACAAAAAATACAGAAGATATTCCATTTCAACTGATAAAAAAATTAAAATTAACACAATGACACAACTGCTTTTATTTGTTACAAGTTCTTACAATTGCCAGCATCCTGTGGCAAACAGCTTCTGCCATATGATATTAGTGAGCCTGTAAGTAACTACAAACCTTTATAAAATGATCTAACAGTATTTGTCAAACATTAAAAATGTGCATCTAGTCTGATCCCCTTTCTAATTACCTTTTCTAGGACAATTAAAATACCAGTGAATAAAGCTAGCTGTCTGTGATTTTTTTAATTTTTATTTCCTTGTAAAAATTGCAGTACAGAGAGATTACAGTTAAATCCGTAAGATAATGAGTACATTACTTGTCGAGCATTGTTTATGATCTTTCTATAGCATTTTGCTAATTAAAAATTCTGAATGACTTAAATTTCATTCAAAAGGTACTCCACAAAGAACTTTGCCAGAATCTGTGCCATTAAATATTGAAAGCTCTTTCAGCTATACTTCCCACACGGTAACTCTTCATCTATAAAAATCAAGCTAACAGTGGTCCCCACATCACAAGTTTAGCTGTGTAACTCAGAAGAAATTTTACTACAGATTGATGAACAATGAAAATAATTTTCAGAATTAAATGCATATATACATTTAAGCATATATATATATACATGGATATATACATGTTCACATTTATTTCTGTTTTCTATCAGCAAAGAAAAAATAAGGAAAGGTTACACGTGAAATTGTAAATGCAATTTCTCTTTACCATGTATATCACAGAAAAGAAGAAAAAATTTAAGTAGAAAAAAATGGTAGGAAATATGAACAGATGATTGGCTAGAAGCAAATGCTAGTGGTTAATTGCAGGGAGAAAAAGGCAATCTTAGACAAGCCTAAAGTTTCTGAGAACTTTCTTAACTTAAAAGCCATTTCAGTTTCCTGTGCAGTCAAATTAGCCAGACAAATACTGCAAGACAGGCCCTGTGAAGCTGGCCTGTGTTTGTGCCTTGGGTAGGTGGGTGGAGAGGGGCATGTGGGGGGGGGGGTAGGGTGGCATCTATGGTAGAGAGGAGCATGTGGAATAGAAGAAGGACTGTGGGGTGAGGAGAGGCATCCAGAGTAGAGAGAAGCAAGTGGATACGAGGGCAGGAATTTGTAGCTGAAGAATAAAAGCTTTTGGAATGGTCCAAAACCAACTTGAGTTCTAATCCTTGCCTTTTCACTCTGCATCCATGGAGTTCAAATGGTCTTTGTAGGTTTCTTTTCAGCCAGTTCCTTCATTTGGTAAATGAGTAAGTGAAGGAATAAATGATGTCTCATTCACACCAGGCCTAGGACAGTAAGCTCTGGTGTCTCAACCCTACTTCAGACCATCCTCTAGCACTCTGATTTTTCTCCTTCCTCCTGCATGCACATCGCCTTCCTTGCCCTGCCTCAGACAGGAGATTCAGATCACTGGATCTTCACTGTCTTAACTTAGATGTCTGCTGTGACTTCTACCTGGCATGTCACTAATCTCTTCTGCACTGAGGTGATTTTAATTCCATTCAAAGGCATGCTTTCAGCCTCTCTGTGTCTCTCTCTTTCTCTCTGGGTCTCTCTCTCTCTCTCTCCCTCCCCCCTCCATTTCTCTCTCATGCATTAAAACAGGACTTCTAGGACCCCTTGCTTGGCACAGAGTTTTTGAAATAAGAATCCAAGATAGTATATTAGGTTAGTTAGCAACAGAAAGTTTCCAATACACACAAAAAATGGCAGAAGATTAATTATAACAATTTTACATTAATTGAAAAAGGTGCATTTAAAATGCATCGATCTTTTAAAATACCTTGAACCGACACAGAGAGCAAAGTAGTCTGTCTCTTTGCAAAGGATGAGTCTCTGGAGAGCTGTGGGCAAAGAGCTGGAGGCCAGTTTCTGCTGGACTAGTAGTCAGGCGGCTCCAGCAGACAGATGGGATCCCTTTAGAACTCAGAGCCCAAGATCATCACCCTAAGAGGACATGAATAATTCTATGCTGCTGTCTGGTGAGACAGTGTTTCCAGCTCCTCTATTCCTGCCCAGCTCCTCGGGCAATGGAGCTCACATACTCTGGGGTCTGGAGTCTCTACTGCTGTTGAGGAGTTCTGTCAGTTCCCCAATGTACTTGATGGTGTACTTGAGCGTCTGGATCTTGGTGAGTGGCTGGCCTCTCTGGCTGTAGACAGGTGGCAGGTAATTCCGGAGAGTGTGCAAGGCATCTGCCAAGGTCCGCATCCTGAGCTTCTCTCTCTCGCTGGCCTTCCGTCTCCGCTGGACAGACATCTTGACTTTGGTGCCTTTTTGAGCCTTGGGGCCATCCGTACCCTGCAAGTAGGCAGGCTGGAAGGCCAGCATATTGTAGTCCACTTCTAAGCCACCAGCCCCATGGCTGCTGCAGCCATCACTGCCCCCACTGCTGGTCCCATCGTGTTTACAGGGCAGCCCAGCCCCAACTGGACAGGGGGAAGCAGAGTAAGACTCCAGTGATGGAACTGGAGAAAGGCTCTGGGCTGGGGAGGCCTGGCTCAGCTCAAAAGGCCTTGTCCTGCTTTTCCAGTCCCAGCAGGCCAGCAGGCCAGGGCTGCTGGAGGAATCCAGGCCATCCTCCAGGCTGAGGAAGGTCTCCTGCAGGTTGTCCATGCCCTCCCGAGAGACACAGCTGTGGAAGAAACAACTGCCTGGCAAGTTGAGAAAGAAGAGTTCTGTCTCCAGCCAGGGAAGAGCTCTCTTTTATGATGGTGGGGGAGAACTGATGAAGTGGCAAAGAGGGCCGGGTGGAGAGAGTTCAAAAGAAAAACCCAGGACCAAGATGGAAAATGAACTCTTCAGGTGTGACTTTCTCCTCATTGATAATTAGCATCTTCCAGCTAAAATGTCTTTACACAGAAAGGCCTCCAAGAGAAGAAAAAAGGAATTATCTTGTTGTAACTAAACCAATTAAGGCTCCATAACTAGACTTAGCATTGTGCTGTGGAACTCATTAATGAGGGAGGCAAAGAAAACAAACCTGGGCATGAACAAGAAGGAGGGGCTGGCCCAGGGGCCTGGTGAAGAGACCAGAGAGGCCTTCCCTCCCTGGCTCCTCCTCGCAGCCTTCTTGGATATATCAGAACAGAAGAAGTGCATTGTTGGAGAAAGAGCACAGTATGAAGACATTGCTATATACCCTGAACATTGATTCACTCTTAGGTCAAATACAGATCAAAAGAGCTCCTATTTCCTGGGGCTGCTGGAAGGCTAGGACAAACAGAAGGCTAAAGATGGGTATCAGTTTCCTTCTTTCCATCCACTTGGGTAAATTTTCCCACATTTTGAAGAGCGTGGACATGGCCCCCACAGTGTGCCTATACACAGAATGACAAAGACCAGCCATTCTAGAAAGCCCAGACCCTTCCTGAGTAAAGAATATTCCTCCAGAAGCTGAGAGCCCTGGCTTTCACTGAGCACATTTGGGTTCCTCATAGTAAACAGATGCCAGGAAACCCCTTAAAGCCAGGATTCTTACAAGTATACCTGGCACTTAATCTTCTGAAGGACCTTTTTAAAATCCAGTTGCCTAGTCACACCCTGTTTTTGAAATGTATAGAGGAAGTGTGAAATTAACAAGAGAGCTTGTTTTCCCCCACCCCAGTTCCAAATGCCACTGAATGTGTTAAGTTGGATGGTCCTGTGAGCTCCTTCCATTGCCTATAATGCCCCCGTGGACCCTAAATTTTGGGGGGAAAAGGAGGGAGGGTCTGTGTTTCTCCATTTGTCCCACAAATGTGACTTTGTCCCCATACAACTAATTCTACAAATTAATATTAACATTGGAGTCCCAGGGAGCTACATTTTAGAGTAAAACATGAAGATGTCCTTTACCATAGTTATTGAAGTCTCTTTGCAATTACTGCAAAGAAACGTTCAGGACCTAGTTAGGACGTTTATGGTATTTTTTAATTAGCAAGGCTCAGGGAAGAAAAATGTTAAGCGAATAATCTATAGAAGAATGCTTTTAGTTTTACCATTTACTGAAGGGCACCAAGCAGGATGCGGAGGAGTTGTAATACAAACAAAACATAATTTATGTAGTAAACAGTGTTTCCTTCTCCTTTTTCTTTGCCTTTAAGTCTTGTTGGGAAGCCTAAAATATGCTGAAACTGCTCAAGGAGCATAACATACAGAGTAATTAATCTGTTTTTTATTCTTCTTTGTGTATGGGTGGGGGTGGGAGGGACTAGGGCTCTAAATTCAGGTGTGCACACTGTGTCTTGGCTTTTTCACACAAGGTTAGCCTTCTACTACTTGAACCACTCCTTTCTTTTTCTCTTTTCCTTTCATTTTCTTTCTCTTTCTTCCTTTCTTTTTTCTCTTCTTTTTCTTTTCTCCATTCTTTCTTTGACTTTTTCTTTCCTTTCTCCTCTTTTTCTCTTTCTTTTTCTTTCCCTCTCTCCCTTCCTCCCTTCTTTCTTCCTTCCTATCATTCTGTCTTTCTTTCTTTTTCTTTTTCTTTCCCAGAATTGGAGAGTCAATTCAGAATCTCTCTTCTGGATTTTTCTGAGTAGTTTACTGGAGATCAGGGTCTCATGGACTCTTCTGCCTGAGCTGGCTTTGAACTGCCATCCTCAGATCTCAGACTCCCAAGGAGCTAGGATTACAAGCAGGAGCCTCCAGCACCCAGCGACTTTTTCCTTTTTTAATGGAGAAAATTCATCAGATATGAAGAAAGTGGGCCAAAGGATCATCTCTTTCAGCTCTAAAATGTATGAAAACGTCACTATGTTGTAAACATACTTAATTTAAAAAATACTATACTGGTAGCCAAGCTCATAATCTTAACTACTTGGGTGGCAGAGATCAGGAGATAGCGGTTTGAGACTAGCGTGAGCATAAAAGTTCAAGAGACTACCTTACTAGATGGTTGGACATGGTAGCCCACACATGTCGCAACAATGGCTGTTTCCAGCAGTATGAAGAGGCGCAAGTAGAAGGATCATAGTACAGGCTGGTCTGGGCATTAAAAACACAAGTCCCAACCAGGCACCGGTGGCTCATGTCTATAATCCTAGCTACTCAGGAGGCTGAAATCTGAGGATTGCAGTTTTGACGCTTGCCTGGGCAGGAAAGTCCCATGAGACTCTTATCTCCAACGAACCACTCAAAAACCAGAAGTGGTGCTGTGGCATAAGTGGTAGAGTGCCAGTTTTGAGCACAAAGAGGCTCAGAGACTGCACCCAGGCCTAAGTCAAGCCCCCCAACTGACAAAAAAAAAATGACCCTATCTCAAAAATAACCAAGACAAAAAGGAGCTGAAGGCATGCTCAATGGTAAAGTGCCTGCCTTAGCAATAATGAGGTTCTGAATTGAATCTCCAATACTGGGAAAGAAAAAGCAAAAGAAAGAAAGAATGAAAGACAGGAAGGAAGAAAGGAGGAAGGAAGAGAGGGAGAGAAAGAAAATGAAAGAGAAAAAAGAGAGGAGAAAGGAAAGGAAAGAAAAAGAAAGTGGAAGAACGAGAACAGAGAGAAAGAAAAAGAAGAGAAAAAAGAAAAAGAAAGGAACAAAGAGAAAAAGAGAAGAGAAAGAAGAAAGAAAAGTAGGAGAAAAAGGAAAGCGACATATCACAGCAGGAAGGGATTCAGAAATCATTGAGCCAGTCTTTCATTTGCATTATAAAGATCCTCAATGCCACACCAAAAGGCAGGGATAGAAGTGGGTAGAGAAGATCCCAAACTCCCTAACTTCAGATCTGCTTTTCTGCTTCTTTTGAACCTGAGTGTGGTATACTCTCATATCAAGCAACTACATATTTTCAACCTTGCTTTGTTATTGGGACAAGTCCTTTATTTCAATGTTCATTGCTCTCAGCTAAAATCTATAAGCAATGATCACTATGATTTTTTATTTTCTTGTAAAGATGCTGTACAGAGGGGTTACAGTTACATCAGTAAGGTAATGAGTACAGTTTTTGTCGAGCATTTTTACCCCCTCCTTTGTTTGTCTCCCACTATCCCTTCCCTCCCCCAACTTCCCCACTATCCCCACCCCAAGTTGTAAAGTTCATTTCCAACATACTGTCTTGTGGGTGTCATTGTTGCAGTGGGTCATCCTGTGTCCTTGTTTCAACATTTTGTTATTCCTCTTCCCCTTCCCAAATTAGATAAATTTATATACAAGATGCAAGGTACCAAAATCAAGTACAGTGACAACAGGGATGTACCATAGGAAGAAGATCATACAAAAGAAACAACAAAAATCACAGTACATGAAAAACAGCAACCACAAAGAAAAACCTCTTGTGTCCATATCTTGGGGTTCATTTCAGTTAGCATTATCTTATAGTATGGTCATATGTACATAGCTTTCGAGCTTTTCTGCTCATCTGATAAGATTCTCCTAGACAATGGTCACTATGATTTTAACAGGCAGTTTCAATATTTGCAACATTTACAAGACTAAGTAGTTTCAGCAAGGAAATTAGCCACTCTGAACCTGGTGATATTGCTAGGTAAAGCAGCATGGAAAGTGTTATGTGAGAGATGTATTTGTTCTAGGTTATTTGTGTCCTCCCCAGAAACTCTCAAATAGGTGATAAGGTCACAAAAATATGGAGTACAAATTTCAAACTTCAAATCCCACTTCCTCTCTTTCTGTCTCGGCCCTCAGAATTGCACCCTTCTTCAAAGACCAACATTTTGTCTGCACTTCTGGTTTTCTACTCAAATAGATACAGAGTTCTATCTGGGACTGTTCGGTGAACAGAAAGCAAATTAAAAAGATTTTTGCCTTCAGGAATGGATCATCTTCTTAGCTCCTTCCTTGTATCACCATGATAAGACCTAGAAAAATAGCTGTTTATGCCTTCAAAGAATTTCTACTATAATTAGGGAAGATAAGCCATAAGTACATGCATTATTATCACTACCAACACTTTCTGATTATAAGAAATTAGAGCACCAAGGTTTAATGTAACTCTCCCATCTATCTTATACCTGAAGTCTGGTCTCCCCAGACTAGATTCAGAGACACTGACTGGAGTTGGGGGCCATTAACCATGAGCCCTGCTACCTCCTGAAGACAGAAAGGCCACCCTGCACAGCTCCTGAAGCTGAAAATAGAACCGGAACTCAGAAAATACTGGGCAGTATTCACACAGCAGGCCTAGGTGGGGCATCTGAGATCAGTCAGTGCACTGAGAACTATTGGGACTAAACCTCCTCCTAAACCACTGGGTTTTATTAGTTTGTGCTGGTCCTCGCACTTGTTCTGGGGTTTGAACTCAGGGCCTGGGTACTATCCCTGAATGTTTTTGTTTGTGCCAGTCCTGGGGCTTGAACTCAAGGCCTGAGTGTTGTCCCTGAACTTTTTTTTTTGCTCAAGGCTAGAGCTCTACCGCATGAGCAAAAGCTCCACTGGTGGCTTTTTGGTGGTTAATTGGAAATAAAAGTCTCGTGGACTTTTCTGCCCAGGCTGGTTTTGAACTGTGATCCTCAATCTCCTTAATAGCTAGGATTACAGGCATGAGCTACTATAGCCTCATTTTCTAAGGTTTTAGAAACTCAAAATCAACCATGTTTCGAAAATATTAGATGAAAATACCAGAAATAAACATAATTGTGCACCATGATGAAATCTCACACTATGGTGTTGTTAGTTAGTAGCTATCCCATATATCAGATTGCCTATTGAGGTATTGTGGCTTACACTGAAGTTACTTATGTAGTAACCTAATGTTACATCACAGTGCCTTGGTCATTTACCTCCTAGTTTCCCCTCAGCACATGGCATTGTAGAATTTCAAGAAGGATAATATACAGTAATACAGTAAGATGTTCTGAGAGAACATAAGCTGGGCACTGGGGCTCACATCTGTAATCCTAGCTACTCAGAAGGCTGAGATCTGAGGATCACGGTTCAAAGCCAGCTGGGGCAGGAAAGTCCATGAGACTCTTATCTCCAAAAAAAAAAAAAATACCACTCAAAAACTGGAAGTGGCACTGTGGCTCAAGGGGTAGAGCACTTGCCTTGAGCTGAAGAGCACAGGGACAGCGCCAAGCCCAGAGTTCAAGCCCCACGACCAACCAAAAAAAAAAAAAAGAAAGAGAAAACATATTCACAGTTATTAAAGTATATTATTAGCTTATTATTTTGCTTACATTATTGTTGTTAATATCTTACTGGGGCCTAATTTGTATATTAAATTTTATCATATGTATAGATAGAGAAAATAACATATAGAGAGTATATATACACATATATGTACATATATACCTCATACATACATATATATAGCCATGTATTTATCTAATTATGCATCTATGCATGTAAGTATATGTTTGTATGTGTGTATCTATCTATCTATCGTATCTTTGTATCTATGTATCCATGGTTTGGTGCCATCTAAGGTTTTAAGCCTCCACTGGGTATTGGAATAAATCCACTGATGACAGGGAGACTGTTAGAGCATGTTTATATTTTGTTTGTTTCCTAAAGTAGATGGTTGGATAAGACAGGCACTCATATCAGTATTTTCTGCACTGGATAATATGGGGCCTAGTTCTTGTAGTCCTAAGGGGTGTGTGTGTGTGTGTGTGTGTGTGTGTGTGTGTGTGTGTGTGTGTGTGTGTGTGTGTGTACCCTTCCTTGCTCATATTTCTTATTATCCCATTGAGGGAAATAATAATTATAATTATAAATTATTTCTAGTGCTAAGGGCTTTATACAGTTTACTCCATTAACTTCTTATAAAATGTTATTTTTATTCCTATTTAAATTAGGAAAAACATGTGAAGTTGAAGAGAAGCTGAAGAGTTGCCCCAAGTGATCAGATGAAGAAGTGGTGGAGCATGGTTTGGACTCAGGCTGGCTTGAGCCCAGGGGCTCCAGACGGCAGGAGGCATGAGGTCCAGGGGGAGGAGAGAGGTGGGCGAGAAGCACTGATGTAAGCACTGCAGTGTAATGTCTGTGTCTCCCACCCCCCTAATATTTTCCCTGGCCTTGGGGCACACAATAATCTGTCTCAAGCAGAAGGTAGGAGTGATAGGCATTTTTCGATAAATGAAAATTTTAGAAAGCATATCGTGTGTGTGTGTGTGTGTGTGTGTGTGTGTGTGTGTGTGTACTGGTCATGGGACTAGACTTTGCCCTCCTGCTTGGCTTTTTCACTCATGGCTGACCGGCACTCTATCACTTGAACCATACTTCCACTTGCAGCTTTTTGTGGGATAATGAGCGATAAGGGTCTCATAAGCTTTTCTGCTCAGGCTCGCTTCAAACCACGGTCCTCAGATCTCAAACTCCTGGGTAGCTGGGATTACAGGCCCAGCTGGAAAATCTTATTCTTTTTTAAATTGAACACATTTACATGTTCATATGCACAACAGTAACAACACTTTTGATATCTTGCCTGCTAAGAACTAAAAACAATTGATATAATCATGTGACCTTTGATCTATAGGTAGGTTTTGTCTTCATCTCACAAGGGAGGAAGCAAAGCTCAAATGGTAAAAGAGTCCTACAAGGTTGCTCTGTGGGTCTCACAGCCACAACAGCAGACACACCCAGAGCCATTGGTAGTAAAGCTACCAGTTTTGTTCTCACTTCCTCGCTGGAGACATCTACACTCCTGACTTGGTGTGTCTTGATTGCGATTGCTATTCTGGAGATGGGAGTTTCTACCCTGAGCACTGAACGTTCTACCCAACCACTGGCCAGATCATATCTGGCTTTTGGCCAGCAGTGTTTTTTTTTTTTTAACACCTAGCGAACAGATGTGTGTGTGTGTGTGTGTGTGTGTGTGTAATAAACAAGTAAGTGCAATGCAATGTCTCCCTTGTGTCCTTGAGCTGGGAAAGTGAAATTAGGGCAGAGATGTGCACCGGCACTGGCCTAGAGCCTGGGTGTGGTCAAGCTTCCGGGAGACTGAGCTGAGCCAGTGTGAGGTCTGTGAAGCCTGACTCGCAAGTCATTCACTTATACTTACTACAAGTGAAGGAAATAATAAAGTGTTTGGCTCTTCCTGCTTGAGTTTACTGGTCATTGTAAAGCCTAATACCTTGGAGAGCAATGTGAATAGAGGCTTTCCACAGGCAATCAAGACGAAGTCTCAGAAGAGGAGAGAAATAGTTAGATTTGCTTCATAGGAAATGTGAGATGTAGAAAAGACGTACTCTAAACTGTCACCATCCTTCTACATTGAAAGAAAACTTCTGTAGACTTCTGTAGAAGCTTTCCTGATTGGAAGTTAAGCTCACTCCTGCCCAAGTCCTGGGGATGAGCATCCACCTCCCTCCTGGAAGATCAAGAGGCTTCCTTTCTCAAGCATGCCGACAGTCCGAGCTCCACAGTGTATCTCCTTAGTTCACTCCAGAGTCAAGTGCCGCGTGCACTCTCTTTGCACAGTGAATATAGGCAAAAGCCAAAGCCGAGTGACTTTGTAAAACAAAACAAAACAAGTCCATTCCCAGGTAGCCAGGCCCCTGCAGGATCCCTGGTACCTAAATAAAAGCCTCTGTCACTTTGGAAAATATCATTAAGTACATTCATTTGGGACAAAAAAGAAACAAACCCAGTTACCCTATGTGCACAAAATGGGCACAAAAAGGGCTAAGCAGAAAAAGGAGCTCAGAGGAGATAGGAAGGCAAGGTGTGTGGGTGGGTGTGGTGGAGAAACATCGCAGCAGAGGAAGGACTCATAAAGAGAGGAAGCAGAAGCTAATTTTCCCCAGAGAGCAGGAAAGCAGGATGTTTTGGTTATTTTTTATTGCAAGTTGAATGCGGTTTGGTTCGAAACTTTCCGAATGTTAACAAGTAGCCTCAAATCATGGAGTTCTTTCCACCCGCTGGCCACAGACAGCAGCTTCTAGTGCTCCACCAATGCTTCCTCAGCAACTGGCTACCAAGATTTAACAGAAACTTACGTGTTACATTTACACCTAGTCCTCCTTTCAAGTCAGATTCTTTATTACCACGGGTATTTTGGGGTGGCATTTTAATACCCATGTCAAAAAGTTGAAAGCAATTTACAGGGATGTTGTTCTCAAGGAGCCCCTTTTCTGTTTTTTACCAGCCGGAAGAATAAAAAAAAGTGCAGAACCAATCACTTCTTCATTTTTCTCCAATAGTGCCCAAACACCTGTCATTAGAATTAATACCAACAATGTTTTGTGAAGGATATAGGCTTGACAAAGAACTTTTTTGCATGATGCCTGGCCTCTGTGCCCATGTTCAATTCAGATTTCTATATTACCAAGTAAACCAACACCTACAAAAAAAATACAAGGCAAAGAACATATTTGAAGACATATTTCTCAAGCCATTGAGATGATGTATTTAAATATGATAGACAAAAGCAAACTACTATGATGAACTTATACAGGTAAGAAGAATACTGCTTTGCCATTGGGGAAATACACAAGGCCATGAAGAAATAGCTCACAGAAGAAATACAAGGAACTAAGGAACATGGAAGAAAATGTCTCCTTTACTAGCAATCAAAGACATGTAAATAGATACAAGGCCAGACATTTTCACCTCCCACATGAGCAGTTGGCAAGAGGGTGAGGAAGAGGTTCTTCCCAACATGCTACTTGTGGGAGACCCCACTGGCTCAATTTTGAAAGACATCTTCCAGTCCCTAAAATGCATGTTGGACTTGAAAGTACTTTTTATACCAGGACTTGATTTTACTGAACTAAGCAAACTGGCAGCTGGTTACTTTATGAACAAGAACACTCTCCATCATTATGATAGTAAAATATTTGAATCAGATATCTACCAAAAAAGGGAGGGTCTACAACAGTTTTGTTCTCTTCACATGATAGAACATTATATAGTTGACAAAATGAATCATAGTTATAAAGAACATTTGTTCCAGGAGATATGATAACTAGAACATAAGAAGAGCATTTAGAATTAAAGAATTGTTTCCTCCATAGAACAATAACACGCAGGAACTGAGAGGAAGCTTTTCTTATTTCTTGTTGAGGAATAATGGGTTGATCTAGGGCGTAACTCTGGAGCCAGCCTTTCCAGGTTGAAATGTCGACAACTCCATGCACTATACTATCCAAAGCAGGAAACTTCATCTCTTTATATCTCACTTTTTCTATTTGTAATATGTGGATAATAACAGTTTCTATGTCATAAGGCCATGTGAAAATTGATACAGATAAGGACATTTCCTATTAATGAGTCTCAGAAAAAAGGATAATAAACACTCAATTGTTAAGAAATGCTACTATTGGGGCTGGGAAGGTGGCTCAGTGGTAGAGTGCTTGCCTCGCATGCATGAAGCCCTGGGTTCGATTCCTCAGCACCAGATAAGCAAAACAAAAAAGCTGGAAGTGGTGCTGTGGCTCAAGTGGTAGAGCACTAGCCTTGAGCTGAAGAATTGAGGGCCAGCGCCCAGGCCCAGAGTTCAGGCCCCACGACTGGACCCCAAAAAAAAAAAGAAGAAGAAGAAGAAATGCTACTATTACTTCGTTTATCAGTATTTTCTTACTTAAAAATATATTACTTTAAAAGTTAGCTTACCAATGACTTGACAAAACCTTCCTGAGTAAGTCTACATATAAATGAAAAATTCTTAGCCAGACATAATGGCTCATGTCTGTACATCTCTGCTCAGAAGGAAGAGATGAACAGGGTTGCTATTTAAGGCCAGTACCGGGGAAAACTCGTGTGACCTTGTCTCAACAAACAAGCTAGATAGTAGTTGTGCATAAGTGTAATTCAACATTACTCAGGAGGCATAGCTGGGGAGGATCATGATCTAATGCTGGCCCTGGACAAAAAGATGAGGACTTCTCTGAAAAACAGCTAAAGCAAAAATATACTGGAGGTGTGGCTCAGGTGGTAGAGTACCTCTGAGTTCAGATCTCAGTATGAACAGAAAGGAGGAGAGAATAAGAGAAAAGGAGAGGAGAGGAGAGGGGAGGAGAGGGGAGGAGAGGGGGAGAATGAGGGGAGGGGGAGGGGCAGAGGAGAAGAGGAGAGAAAGCCAGGCACCTATGGCTCACGCCTGTCATCCCAGCTACTCAGGAGGCTGAGATCTGAGGATCAAGGTTCAAAGCCTGCCCAGGCAGGAAAGGCTATGAGACTCTTATCTCCAATAAACCACTCAGAAAAGCAGAAGTCGGCTGGGAAGTTGGCTCAGTGGTAGAGTGCTTGCCTCGCATGCATGAAGCCCTGGGTTCGATTCCTCAGCACCACATAGCAGAAAAAAAAAAAAAAGAAAAGCAGAAGTCGTGCTGTGGCTCAAGTGGTAGAGTGCTTAGCCTTGAGCTGAAGAGCTGAGGGAGAGTGCCCAGGCCCAGAGTTCAAGCCCCACAAACGACAAAAAAAAAGAAAAGAAGAAGAGAAGAAGATTTACCTCTTTGACTTACCATATTATTGAAACTTTCTTTGTCATTTAAGATTGCACACAGTTGGGTCTTTGCTGCTTTCCAAATCTATGTGTCCCTCCCTCTCCCTCATCCCTAGACCCATTCTCTCCCTGTTTTCAGAATGGCTCTGCATTCTTTTTCTAGCCTTCATTTGGATTGTGTCCTTAACCCAGAATACACACTCTCTCTCTCCCTCCCCCTCTCCCTCTCCCCCCTCCACTCTGTGTCTGATCTCTTGGCTTCTACTTCTCCATCTAAGCTAGGATATCATGCCCAGACTCCCTTTCTGCCTCCTTCAGCCCTCAACAAACAAGTATTTGGACCAGCTAGCTCAGAACTTTGCTGTAGTATCCTATATTTTTTCGGTAATTTTCTTTCCATTGGTTGTACTTGAGAAGGCGTACCTTCATAATTGTAAATACAAAAGCACTGCCTTATAGCTAACTATATAAGAGATTTTCACGTGCATCACATCTTTGGCAAGTCATCACAACTTCACAGGGTGTGTAATGTCTCTATTGAGTGAAGAAAACCAAGGTCAGAGAGGTTTACATGCTTTCTTGTGATAAAACTACCATTAAGTAGCAGAATCAAGACTATCACCGGGGAAAGGACTAGGGAATCCCCTCCAGGAACATTTGAAACGTAAGAGTGTCATGAATGGTTCTCTTTGTAGTTCAGACCAGAGGGAGGGGCAAGACACTTTCAAGAACAGCTGCATGGTGGGCTGGGACTGTGTGTCCGCCACACACTCAAATGGCACCTGCTGTTGTCTTTAGGAGCCAGACAGCTGTTGCCAGGGGTGGCTTCAAACCGAACAAAGGAAACGGAATCCTGTGATAATGACTGTGCCCGTATGTATGTGCACGATGTTCTTAGTTCTCAGAGTTCAAAGTGTTCTAAAGATATAATCTAATTATTCCCCCCCCCCCCCAGGAAGGCCAGGCTTGCTGAGCACAAGTGAGAAAGCCAGGCAGAGAGAAGGTAAGTGTTTTTTAAAGTAGCCTTTGTGGAACATTCTTAAGAAGGATATGGAGCGTCTTGGGGGGCTGCCCAAGCCTTTCAATTCTTGTGCTGTCATTTGAAATAGACACTGCAGAAGTCCCTTCTTGGCAAAGCTGGGAGCCCTAGGTGGGGTCTGCACTGAAAGGTGAACAATGGGACCAGAGATGACTCCTCTGACACACCAGCTATTCCTTCTTATTGGATGGCTTTTAACTTTTATCTTCTTAGGTCCTGATAGTGCCTGCTGAGAAGTCCCCAGGGTATTTCTTTTCTTTCTGTAAAATAAGAATGCCATTTTACCTCCCATGTTTCTCTTATTCCACTCTTGATTTTCCTTTTCTTAGTGTCCGTGGAAGACATGTAGCCTAACGTAAGACTTTCCTGCTCTGTCCCCTTACTAGGCT
Source organism: Dipodomys ordii (assembly GCF_000151885.1). Lineage (NCBI taxonomy): Eukaryota > Metazoa > Chordata > Mammalia > Rodentia > Heteromyidae > Dipodomys > Dipodomys ordii. Next base: position 15,844,367 of record NW_012267236.1, read on the forward strand.
ACCAGTTGGGGAAAAAAGGGGAGTTCACTTCTCATTACTTTCATTGTCTTCCTCTTGGCCTATATGTGATAGATATGTATGCAACACCCATTTGTTAGAACTATGGCTTTGACTCTGGGCTTTGACTCATGCTTGCTGGGCAGGCATTCTACAGCTGAGCTATGTCCATAACCTTTTTTGTCCTGGTTATTTTTAAGGGAGGAAATTTGGAAAATAATGATCCCTCGCTGCCCAGATGTGTGCTTCAATGGTGACCCACCTATTTTAGGCTTGGCACCCTAATTGAGCTGTCAGACACATGCAACCAAGCCTAGCATCTTTCCATTAAATGGTGCCTCTCACACTTTTCTCTGGGCTGCCTCTAACTCCATTGCTTCCATTCTCACCCTTCCATGTGGCCAGGATTAAAGGCCTGAGCCACAGTGTTTGATTTCTTTTAAACTCACATTTCTGCTTTAAATGATCCTCTGTATGGTGAGCTTCATTTGTGAATAGTGAGGAACTTTTATGAGTTCTTTCTGTGCATTTTGAGTAGTACTTTATGGCATGGAGTAACACACAACCTGCAAAGGAGGGACTATCCTACTCATGTTTCAAAGCTGAAGAATTTATGGCTTAAAGAGATAAAGTAACTTGCTTCAAGTCATAAGCTAGTGGTCCAAGAACATAACTGTTTGCTACAGTATTTTCCATAAGAGACCAAAATTCTTTTTAAGAAGTATACAAGATATACTAGTTATTGCAAATAAGGAAAACCATAGGACCTATGTTTCTTTGGGCCTGGCTTACTTCACTTACTATAATTTTTTCCAAGTCTTTCCATTTCCTAACAAATGGGGGCAATGTCATTCTTTTTGATGGAGGCATAGAATGCCATTACTGAGGGGCATCTGGGTTGGTTCCATATCTTAGCTATGGTAAATAATGCAGCAATAAACATAGTTGTGCTGGTAGCTTTAGTATGGTCTTGTTTGTGATCATTCAAGTAAATGCCCCAAAAGCGGGATTTCTGGGTCATAGGGGAGCTCTATGTAGAGTCTGAGAAACCTCCATACTGCTTTCCAAAGTGGTTGAACAAGTTTATAATCCCACCAACAATGCAGTAAGGTTCCCTTCTGTTCACATCCCCTCCAGCATCTGTTGTTATTAGAGTTCTTGATTATAGCCATTCTAACTGGGGTGAGGTGGTATCTCAGTGTTGTTTTGATTTGCATTTCTTT
>NW_012267236.1:15847947-15890143 GCF_000151885.1 Dipodomys ordii
CTCTTCCTTCTCCTCCTCCTCCTCTTCCTTCTCCTCCTCCTCCTCCTCTTCCTCCTCCTTGTCCTCCTGCTCCTCCTCCTCTTTTGTCAGTACTGGGGTTCGAACTCAGAGCTTCATACTTTCTCAACTTCTTTATTTAGATGGTGCTATTTGAACCACACTTCCAACCCTTCTTTTTTTCTGGTGATTTTGAAGATGGGGTTTGGCAGATTTTCCTGCCTGGACTGGCCTCAAACTGCCATCCTCAGGAAGTCATCCTCCTAAGTAGCTAGGTATGAGCCACTGGTACCCGGCTTGGCTCAGATACTTTCTAAATATTTGTCATGTGCTGTTTCTTCGCAGAATCCTGCGTCAGAGGTCACAGGCTTTGCCTCAAAGAACCAGCACTGTGCTCTCTAGTATAGTGTCCACACACGTGGCTATGGAGCAACTGGACAAGTAGCCAGAACTGGAACTGGCTGAAACTGACACTGAATCCCAAATATGTAATATGAATAAGAAGTGTAAAGTATCTCATTAGTAATTTTTGAATTTTGAAAATGCTGAAATACCATTTTGAATATACTGCATTTAATGAAGGATATTATTTCAACGCATTTCACTTGTTTATTCTACAAGTGTGGCTACTAGAAAGGTAAAGATTAGATATGTAGCTGGTTTTGTAATTCTGTTGCACAGTGTTAGTGGATAAGTGTCACACGAAGAGAGGGAGGATACTTCAAAGTAAGGATCCTGCAAAAAGTACTAGGTGAGAATAGAGCAGAGGAATTTCAGTTGTGGGCCCAGGAAGACTTTGCAGGAAACAGTGGACATAGAAGTAAGGATAGGTGATCAAAAGGCATCCTACTCATTAATTTGTATGTTAAATTAAAACCCTGTTTACAACTACCTGAAGATAATTTTAGAGGAATTTAAAAAGAAGAAGTAGGGTCAGGATTATAAGGGCAGAGCCAGTGTGAGATATAGCTGGGGGATTTTGGCCTCAGTCAGTTGGAAGACTGGAACAGTTAGGTGGTGCTACATTCCTCCTCAGTTTCCAATCTGATTGCCCATCATAATTACCTGGTTGACAGTCCCCTGGGCTTGCCCCAAACTCTATGAGCCAGGATTGGTTGTTGTAAGGCATAGATATCCCTGCTTCCCAAAGTTTTGGGGTGATCCCTGTACAGCTCATCTGACCCTGGTTTGGGGGCACTGCTTGTAGACATACACTGCAAAAATGGTCACCTCTGTTGAAAGAACAGCCACAAGTGAGCTTTCCATAGTCCACAGCTAGCCATGATCCCCTCTGTTCTTGTAGTATGTCCTTTGAGGAGAGGCACCAAGCAAGAAGCATCCAAAACACAGAGGTCAGAGCAACCTTCACAGGCAGCAGGTGGGCTGGCACATGTGCCCTGAGGGGTGGCAGAGTTCAGGGCCTGGTCAGCCTCTACTCTCCTCAGCTGCCAACTAAGTAACTCATGAAATGGCACTTCCTACACACACAGGGGCAGCAGAAATTTCAGCAGGCTAGACTATGATCACTCTGATCAGTGATCTCAACTTCTTCATATTCTCAAAAGCCCTTTTTATAAGCAGGGTGCCATTGGCTCATGTCTATAATCCTAGCTACTCAGGAGGCTGAAATCTGAGGATTTCAGTTTGAAGCCAGCCCAGGCAGGAAAGTCCATAGGACTCTTATCTCCAGCTCTATGACTCAAGTGATATAGTGCTAGCCTTGAAAAAAAAGGTCAGGGACAGCACCCAGACCCTGACTTCAAGCCCTAGGTGTAGACAGAGCCTTTTATAGCCATATTAAATTAAAAGAAGAGCGGAGCAAGGCTGAGGCTGGCATTATATTTCTATAATAAGATGGGATGAGGAAAGGGGGAGAGAGAATACTTTTTCTGTGTTTGGTGAATAAAACTGAAACAAAAGGTCCCACTTTTTTCCCCTCACCATTTTTTCCTCATTATCTTCCTATCACATCTCTCTCTTGCTCTAATATAACCATATGATAGGTGTAGTCCCAAGACCTCTTAAATCATAATCTCTGGGGGTAGGTTCTAATAATCTGCTTTCATTAAAAATAACCTCTTAGATAAGTTCTGTAAGACTTAGGAATTCTAAACTCTTAGATAAATTCTATAAGTTCAGTTAGATAAGTTCTGTAAGATCAGTTCTGTAATGAGTACCATCGAGTGCTACTTATTGGCTTACAGGTTAATAATCTTGACTTACTGACTTGGCACCTGCTCTAGGACATACCACCCAAAAGTATTTTCCTCTTTGATGCTGATCACTTCATTTGTCCCCCCCCCCCATTTCTGCCCTAAGTGCATCCCTTTGCTGTGCAAAGTGTCCATCGGTGCCTTTTTTTCCCCTTGGCAGAAGAGATAAGATCTCCTTCACAGAGGAACCAGTCCCTGGCCTGGGAGCTCACTGTCTACTGTCTAACTTTCTCATTGTGAAAGTTCAGAAACAAGTTTCAGACATGGAAAAATCTGCATGTATTTTACTGGTGTGTGTGTGTGTGTGTGTGTGTGTGTGTGTGTGTGTGTGTGTGTGTGTGTGTGTGTGTGTGGTTTTAAAGGTTTTGCTTAACTCCCAAAGGGCTAAGAGCTACTTAATCTTGGGCTGATAACAATGACAAATGCTTCCTAATAATAGAAAATGTCATCACTGACAAGCTTACAAAATAATGCCAACTAGTGATCTTTAAAAGCACTGTCCTTAGCAGGCCAACTATTTTGCTTAGAAGGGTAAAGACGAGATGGAGAAAAATGCTGTAGGTAGAGAGGTCAAAGTTTTTGTAGAGGTTCATCACAGCCAGTCCATGAGGGTCTGTACTAATGATAGCTAGACGAGTATAGATTTCATTTCCAACCAGGATTTAGTATAGAGAGATAGTCAAGCCAATTTCTTGTAAGAAATGATCAGTGAGTTGCACCTTTAGAGAAACTGAGATTGGGCCACAGATAGCTGATTAGGATTCAAAGCCACTATCCATTGTTCTAAATGCTGGACCCAAAGTTGCAAGTTTGACCAGGGAATCACTAAGGAGAACATAAGAATGCCCAGTCCACCTCTAAATCTACCCTGGGCACAACAACAGGTAGATTTTACTTCTGAAGCTGTTTTTCCTGAGAGGGATTTTTCCTCTGTGGGGTCAGAGTCCTTGTGGAGAGAATAGAAAGAATATTTAGGATTCTCAACCTTATCCCCAGGAAGGCATGATCCTCAGGATTTTTACAAGGACCTGTGGTGGGGGAAAGGCAGGACCTGGTCCCATTTTGGATTAGAGGTGGGCTGGGAAGAGAATGGGAGCTGCGGCTAGAGCTTTGAACATGATCTCTCAACCTCAACAGGAACACTCAGCAACTAGCGGTGACTGTCTTATGGCTCTCCATTTGGCACTTCTAAAGCCCCCTCTTCAAGGGTGGGAGGTAGATTCTCTAAGGAGCAAAGGAACTTGCAGAGTCCTCTGACTTGTCACACACAGACTCTGAAAGTGTCAGAAGAGGTTGCGTGTCACTAAGTCCTCCTCCCTGTATTTCAGCAGACTTGGATTGCTGTAAAAACCAGGAAGGAGATTTAGGGTTGCAGACTTGGCTTCCTTAAATCATAAAATGACTGACTGTACCTTGTGATGTTAGCTTATTGCTTTGTCACAGGGGCAAATTTCACAGTTCACCTAGTTACCTCAGGCCGCATATTGGGTTTTGCTAGTCACCTGAGCTCAGATTCTTGCTTCCCAGGCCACTGTGTGGAACCTTGAGTCATTTAGTCCTCTGACCCAGTGCTTATCTGGGACACAAGAATAATGCCAAATCCTACCCCACTGGCTTGTACTGACCAGTTAAAAAAAGTGCCTAAACCACTGTCTCGTCTCATTTGTCTTTCATGATTAGCATATCAGGTTTTGTGTTTAGGACATCAGTTACATTGCCTAAGTCATTCTCTAAACCTCACTTTCATTGGTGGCTGTCAGGAAATTCGAAGTTCTGATATTCTGAGCTTATTTTCAATAGGCTTTCTTTGGAGAGAGACTCTGTTCCATGGATTCCAGGTGACAGGTCCAAACCCAGACATGCAGCTGTTAGTTCTAGTGATCTGTGTGAAAGAAGAGTAAAAGGAGAGGGAGAAGTCAGAGCTCACGAAGAGCTGCAAAAGAAAAGACAGCTGCAAGTCTGTCCTCAAGTAAATCAAATTGTGACATTTATTGGGCTATTTCCAGATAACACTAGCAGGATTACTTTTTCCAAGAAGGATCTTAGTTAAGAAGACTGCAGTAGCCAACTTTGTCTACCTGAGCTAGCTCGGCCTAACCAAAGCACTCAGATAAAGGTTTTAGTTCTGTCTTTCCAAGTTGTTAGTGATTTGGGACAGGCTATTGAATCTGTTTGAGCCCTATTTTCTCCTCAATTTTTAAAAACAGGTAAATATCAGTTGCAGGGGAATTATGGGTGTGAGGAATTAAAAACACTTGATAGGTAGTTGGAATTTGATTAAGTAGGAGCTCCATTGCTAGGAGAACATTGTATCAGAGCACACATCACTGAATTCTCTACATCTGGAGCAATCATTTCTCCAGTCCATCTAGTACAGGATGAACAACTGAGGGAGGGGGGAGACCGGCAGCAAGGCTAGGGTCCCTGGGAGAGAGGAGAAAGGAGATCAAAAGGCCTATAAATATCTGTCGAACTTTAAAATGCAAATCCCCTGCCTGTGGCCCAGTTGGGTTCAAATCTTTCATTATCACCCTTCTGAGAAGGGCTTGAGAGAAAGAAAGAAAAAAAGAGAGAAGTTAATTATACTCTTTCTCTCCATAGAACATTTTGATTTGCTGAGTGAGGTTCTGTGGCGAAGCCTGAGTATGTGGTAAATGTTTCATTAAACTCAGATCTGGAAATGTGGAGAGTTAAGAAACTAACTTCATACAGGTTCCTATGAATATACTATGAGTTCCTCAAGGAAAGCAGATTGTCTAAATCTTATACTGGCTGCTGTCCTCTGAATAACTGGCTGGCTAAGTAGATGTAAATTCTGAGCATACTAAGTCTTTTCACTGGCTGGCCACCTTGCTCTCAGGTATTTCTTCTTCACACTTCCTTGGAAGTCATGACAGCAGTGGCTCTCAAAAGGTGTAGCTGTGATTTTTCCTGAAACTCCAGTGGGCTGGAAAGCCTTCTTCCAGTGGCCATGACTCTATGCAGCTCCAACAACCTGGTCATGTTGGGTACAGCATGGAAACTTTAGCCTAACATTCCCCCGAGGATGTGGCCTGCTCTTATGAGTACCACAGTTGGTGGCTGATTTCTGTAGAAAGCTCAAGGTGAGTGTTCTACCGCTTTGAGCCACAGCTCTACTTCTGGTTTTCTGGTGGTTAATTGGAGAGAAAGAGTCTTACTGACCTTCTTGCCCCGGCTGGCTTCAAACCATGATTCTCAGATCTCAGCCTCCCGAGTTGCTAGGATTATAGGCATGAGCCACCAGTGTCCGGCTCCTTCTCCTTCACATATTATATGGAATCTCTTGTTTCTATGAAGAGATTCATCTTGTCTATATTCTGAAGACCTCTAATAGCAATCTCTTCTATCACTACCAAGAGTGAGTGAGTTTCTTGGGCATTGGTGGCTCACACTTGTAATCCTAGCTACTGAAAAGGCTGAGGGCTGAGGATCTCAGTTCAAAGCCAGACCAGGAAGAAAAGTCCATGAGACTCTATCTCCAATTAAAAAGCCAGAAGTGAAGGTGTGGCCTGAGTGGTAGAATGGCAGACCTTAGCAAAAAAGCCAAGTGAGAATATGAGCCCTAATACCAGTACACATACAAAAAAAATGAGTCAGCCATCACAACTAAGTTATGAATGTCTTGAAGGGAGGGATCAGGTATTATTCCTGTACATTCTGTATCAGGTACTGCTCAAAACTGAATTTCCCTCAAAATTAAAGCATATTGGTGTTTAAAGCATGGGTTTTGGCTTCCCATGGGTTTTAGTTCAAAGGTTAATTAATTAATTATGTATGCATGAAGCAATGAATGTTAAATGAATGTTAAATGTTGTTACTATGGGGATGGGAGAGATGTGAGCCAGAAAAAAAAAATCAAATCATTTGTTGAGGATATAACACAGGACAAAAGGCAAATGAGAAGGCTTGGGGATATAAGGAGGAAGTGGCTGATTAGCTCCTGGTCACAGAAGTAGTCACTGAAGCTGAGAGTGGAGTGATGATAAAAGGCTTACTACACAAGGTCTTCCGAAAGTCAGAGGGAACAGCAAGTATAAGAGTCACACTGTGGGGCTGGGAAGTGGCTCAGTGGTAGAGCGCTTGCCTTGCATGCTGAGGCCCTGAGTTCGATTACTCAGCACCACATAAGCCAAAAGAAAAATGCTGGAAAGTGGCGCCATGGCTCAAGTGGTAGAGCACTAGCCTTGAGCTGAAGAGCTGAGGGATAGCGCCCAGGCCCAGAGTTCAGGCCCCACGACCGGACTCCCCCCAAAAATAAACAAAAAGTGTCACACTGTGGAGTGAGGCTGATGCATTTAAGAAAAGTAAGTTGAGCAGAGGCAGATGGTGGAAGACAGGTGAGGGAGGTGGGCAGTCAAGCAGGACCTTGCAGGCTCTGGAAGGAAGGTAGGATGCGTACTGAGATGGTCCACCATGAAGCATTCACACAGGGGCGGGTTAGAATGTAATCTGTCTGCACTAGATTCACCTGACTGGTTCATAGGCTATTGGAGGTGTCTGAGTGCTTTGAAGCAGAAAGATCATTTAGAAAGTTCTTTTACTGGTTCCTATAGATGAGCATGACACTTGACTTTTGGAGGTAGCAATATAGTTGCAAGATTTGTGTTCTAACAGTGGGACCTCAGGCATGTTGTTTTACTTCCTTGGGTTGCTTTCAAGATAAATGAAAAATCTATGTAAGGTGACTAATAAAGGGCCTGGTTAGTCGCAGGCTTTGTGTGAAGATGATTCACATAAGAAATGAACACTAAAATGGTGATGCTTGGTGAAGCGCTACCTGAGAACACTCTGTCTTTGGTAAGTGGAGCTCTGAGAGAAGGAGATGTACCTTCTAGGTGGTTTGGAAGCCTGCCTATTTCTCTCATCTTCACATAGCAGTATGTGTGAGTTGACTGTACCAATTGTTTTTTTTTTAATTCTGAAAATATAAATAAGCTTTGAGATAATTTAACTGTTCCTAAGACTGTGTTGCTGAGATCACAAATTACTCCTATTTAGTAGTCATTCTACAAATCGTTAGATACCACTGCATTTCTGGTGGCTGCTTTCCTTAATGCTGTCTTGGACTTAGCCATATAGAGTATATAGAAACCTCAATTCTTGCCAAGGGAAGCTAGGAATTGGGAGTGAGTTGTAATCAAGTTTTAGAGTTTAGAGTAGCTCTGGGTTCAAATTTTGGTGTTGATAAGTTGACCTTGGATAAACCTCCTCACATGTAAATAGGGGACAAAAGTGCCTGTGTTTCAGAGATTTTTGTGGGCTATACATGAGGTGTTTGAAAAACAACCACAATGTAAACATTCAATGTCTGTCTGTCTTCTAAGACTCACTAATGCTTTGTGTTATACTTTCTAAATGTCATGAACCTTATTCATACTCAGTTGTGCTCAGTATTCTCCCTTTTTTCTTCTTCATATCTAAGTAGGGACAATCACTGCCTAAAAAAATTGTAGATTATGGGCTGGGAAGGTGGCTCAGTGGTAGAGTGCTTGCCTTGCATGCCTGAGGCCCTGGGTTCGATTCCTCAGCACCACATAAGCAAAAAAAAAAAAAAAAAGAAAGAAAAGAAAAAGAAATTGTAGATTATAATGGAACACATTTCAAAGACATCATTTTTGGCTCATGAATAGACAGCAAATAAGTCAATAATGCAGTTGGGCACTAGTGACTAGCCCCTGTAATCCTAGCTACTCAAGGCTGAGATCTAAGGATCACAGTTCAAAGCCAGCAAAAATCCAGAAACAGAGGCATGGCTCAAGTGGTAGAATGCCAGCCTTGAGCAAAAAAGCTCATAGGCAGCACCCAGGCCCTGATTTCAAGCCCCAGGACCAGCATACATGTACACATAAAAAGTCAATAATGCTAAATTTATATATGGGTAAGTCTTTCAAAGGACAGTTTCTCCTCAACACACAGTTGAGAGTAAACAGAAGCGGGAGCATGATCCTCCGTTTCCGGGAGAGAAGTAAGGTGGCTGCTCAGTGTAGCTAGTCTATAGCAGAATCAGGATAGTGACCCAGCCCACTGACTCCCATGTTTAAGACATGTTCTTTGGTTTGTCTCACAGGATGTAGACGTAGACTAGTTGAATTAAGTTCTGACACCTCTGTTGGAACGATCCCAGCTGTGAAGTTGTGAGGCCCTCACAGGGCCTAGATTACAGAGGTCTGTGCCTAGACAACCATCCCTATAATAATAAACTGTTGGGCATCAGGCATTCGATCAGCATTTTCAGTTGAACACAAATGAGGATTTATAGTCTACCTTCACATGGGTGGTGGTTCGAAACATTTGTAAGGATAACTCTTTCAGACTTCACTTCCTATTGAAAGGCAGGAATCTGTTGAACAATAGACGAAGAGACTTCAGTTAACGATGATGGAAACTTTAGGGGAGTCTTTTTTATTGGATCAAATAATTCTAAAATAGTCTTTGTCATTTTGAGAGGTCAATCTTTTTTTGGGGGGGAGCATCTTCACATAGAATAACAGGTAAGCTTCGGAGCTTATAAATAGAAGCATTAGCAAATAACTGTCATCATGCCCACAGAAGGGCTAGTCCCTTTAGCTGATGACTCCCTCCATTGCTGCACAGGCGATTTATTGGATTTATCTGGCCTGGCATGAAGGGTATTCATTCTGACAAGCAGCAGACAAGGTCTACATTTTTAGACTATTATCAGGGTGCACACTATATAGTGACTTTGTATCCTGTCCCTTTAAAGACAAGGTGGCAAGTCCTTGAAAGAGGCTAATGCAAGCTGTTAGCTGAGCCTGATAAAAGCTTTTCCTGGCTAAGAAGGTGATAAACATTGCCACGTTAATCTGCAGATGAAAGGAGGCTGCCTTAGCAATATTATTTAAGCTGTTTGACCCTAAGTGTTACAGCACAACAGGAACAACAGTTTATTTAGCTCCTTCACTTTCAGAGAGCAAGCATCTCACCAGGGCATCTTAAGACACCTAAAGGTGACTAGTGATCAAGCTGAAGGAGGGAATCATCCAGTTGGCTTTGGTGTCTCCTCACAAGGAGCCAAAGAACTAAAGACACTGAATTCACTACCAGTCAATCAGCCTGCACTCACTGAATGCTCTGACAGGTCCCTCTATTGGATGCTACAGATTAGAAATACAAGATGAGTTATCAGTCTGGTGTGGGAGACAAAAATGCAAATCAAGGCAACATCATTTGCAGGTAATGGTTGAGAGAAATATATAATATATAATAGCAGCAATAGAAGCAATATAAATCTGCTAGAGAAGACCGTTTACACTCTAGTCGTTAATGAGTAAGGAAGAATAGATGAAGCAGAAATAGGTACTAAATTCTCAGCAGGGCTCTGAGAGAACGAGAATCTGATTTGATCCCTATGCCTAGTGATGTCTTATCATTGGGTGGGAATGGGGGACAAGGAAACTGACACATTCTCAGAAGAGTGGAATTATGCTTCCTACCTTGTAGAAGCCCCATTACGCTACAAGTACTACTGCTGGTAGAGTGGGATGGGGAAAGTCATCCATACATCTAGTAGTTATTGTGAAAACCAAAGAGCTAAAACCTTTGCTTTCACTAACTTTATATTCTAGTTTGGGAAATAGATGGTAAAAGGACAAAATAATAATAATAATAATGATAATAGTAAACTCCCAAACAACCCACATAACATTTATGCCAGACACTAGAAAGTGTAAAGAAAAGGGGGCTGGGAAGGTGGCTCAGTGGTAGAGCGCTTGCCTTGCATGCCTGAGGCCCTGGGTTCAATTCCTCAGCACCACATAAGCAAAAAGAAAAAAAGCCGGAAGTGGCGCTGTGGCCCAGGCCCAGAGTTCAGGCCCCACGACCAGACCCCCCCCCCCAAAAAAAAGAAAAATATAACTGGAGCAGGGTGGAGTAACAGAGAAGAAAAAAAAGAAGACTGTGAGGTGATATATGAGGCAAAAAGTGAATGAAGCATGAAAACATAAATATAGGGAATTATCTTTATCAATAAAATTTGAGGACTAGTTCCACCCTTTTCTAGTTGGGTGGCCTAGAGAAGGTATTGAAAATTCATTGGGGCACCAGCATGTTACATACAGAAAGCTTGAACTTTGCATAAAGCATGTACTCAATAACTATGTTAGGTTACTGGGTTAATACGGGTTACAGCAAGTACATTTTTTCCCTAGTATTAACCTTAGTTCAAAAGTTACCGTTTAGAATCTTTGAGTGTTACCCAAGAAAGTTTCCTATTTGTTGAAAACACCTCCTCTGACACCGCCATACTACCTCCAAACAAAGGGTTATAATAATCACATTTTTACCCAAAGGGCAGTATTTGTCTGTATTTGACCTGAAATCAGATCTGAAAGTTATTTTATTCTTCCAAATGATGTTAACCAACGCAGCTATCATTTACAGAGTATCTTAATGTTCCAGTGGAGGCGGGTGTGCTCTAAACATAAGCAGCCTTATAGGACACAATTTACCATTGAATCTCTAGTGCCCAGTCCAATGTCTGTCACATAAGAAATGGTATACAGTTATATAAAAGAGTTTTATATAAGTTAGGAAAGAACTTTGGTGTCGTGAGAAAAACCTATCAGAAAAGTGCCTAAAGCTAGGCATGAGCCAAAAAAAAAAGGCCTTTCTCGGTGTGAACTTTCGAAGAAAAACAAAATCCCAAGAACTAAAGACTGATCTTATGAAACCTAGGCTAGGCAGACTTGAACAGGGCACTAATACACAAAACAAATGAAAAACAAAAACCAAAACCAGAACAGTTCCAAGTTCTGAGTAGCTTGAGGCAGATCTTGAGCAAAGTATTTCAGAGACAAGAGAGCCAATGAAGCACTAAAAACATTAAAAGCAATGTATGATAAAAAAAAAAAAAAACACACAAGTAACAAGATCATCCAGGAATCAGTATTCTGTAAAAGGATTGGTCTGAACTAGACAATTCCCTGAAAAGTAAAAGGTGATATGAGTGCATACATTTTATGCCTGGATGAGTTTTAGAACAAAATGAATCTAGATTTCACTCTTGCTATTTTCATCTAAAAAACAAAACTCATGAAACTCTAAATATTGTCTCTGCCTAGACTGGATGATTCTAAAATATCTATCCAGGATAATGGATGACAAACCAAGGCAGACATCTAGGAAAATGTTTTAATGGGACTTTTATCCTTGAGTAATCAAAACATTACAATATAGCACCATAGAGTTATAGAGGTCATAAGAATTTTATATAGAATTTAATCGAGTACTTATACTCAGCCCCAGTCAGTACTCAATACATATAGGCTTCCTTTTCCTTGGCAATTTGGATTACTTCTCTCTTGACTATCATGAGTAATGTTATGGATGAATGTTTATGCATAAGTTTTGATATGGGTACATATTTTCATTTCACTTTGAGATATGCTTGGGAGAACTTCTGGGTGACTGTGACTAATGGTTTGAGGATTAGGCTAAGTGGCTGCCCCATTTTGTCCTTATCACAAAAGCAGGTAATGAGGGTTCCAATTCTTCACATCATTACCTTCTTCATATTGAACATTTCAGCCATCTTACTGGGCATGATGTTTTTGGTTTGCACTTTTGTGATGACTTATGGTGAAGGGAATTGTTAAGTATATTAAGTATACTTATGTGGCTTTTATGTATCTTAATGAAGTATATATTTGGATACTTTACTCATTTTTGTTAGTTTTGTTATTAAGTTTATATAAATCCCTTTTCATATCTATGATTTGGAAATATTTCCTCCCATTTTAAAATGTTAATTTTTCTTTTCTTTTTTTTGCCAATACTGGGGTTTGAATTGAGGACTTCATGCTTGCTAGGCAGACACTACCACTTCAGTTACATCTGTAGAATAATTTTTCCCCTTGGTTTTCAGATAGGGATTTATGTTTTGCCTAGGCTAGACAGTTGCATTTTTGTACCTATACCTCTTGCATAGCTGGAATCACAGATGTGTACGACCACACCTTGTTTGTTGAGATGGGGTCAAAATAACCTTTTGGGCTTGGGCTGGCCTCAAATGGAACTGCAATCATCTCAAGTAGCTTGGATTTCAGAAGTGAATCATCAAGGCTGTGTCTTGTTACATAATGGTGTCCTTTGAAACATGAATGTTTTGATGAAGTTAATTTACTATTTTTTTTGCATATGGATTTAGTGCTGTTTTTAAGAAAACTGTGTAACCCAAAGTCACAATTTGTCTGTTTTTAGTTGTCTCACAATGTTAGCTCAAAGTTTTTTGATGCAATTTTAATTATAGTACAGGGCAGGGATTAATCATGTGAACAGCTAATAATCCCAGTAGCATTTACCAATTGTATACATTTGTATACATGTATACATTGGTAAATTTCTGGACTCTAAGAGCCACTACGTGATCTTCATTAACTTGGCATTTGGTTTTGAAATCAGGAAGGGGGAGCCCTTGATTTCTTTTCAAGATCATCCAAATATTCTGTCTCTTAAATTTCCATGTGTTAGAATTGGCTTGCCAGTTTCTATAAAAACCAGCATCAAATGATACTGCATTAAAACCGAAGATCAGCAAAGTATTTCTAAAGTATTTTCTTTGTTTTAAACTGATTTTTAAGTAACATTATGTCCTGCTGAACCCATCTATCAGCTTCAATAGATTTCTTTTAATGGATTCTTTAGGTTTTCCAATATTCAAAATCTTATCATTTGCCAATAAGGCTTTGTTTCCATATGTGGATGCCTTTTTGGAATTTTTACAAAACAATCGCTATCAGTATTAATGTAAGTCATGTATAGATTTTTTTTTAAAGAAAAGGAGAAGAAAAATGTACTATAGGAAAAATTAAAAGTAGAATATACCACAGAATTAGAAGAATAGTTCCCATAACATTACTGTGTTACTCATTAGCTATGTGATCCTCAGTAGGTTTTCAATCCTTTTCTGGTTATACATTTAATTTTCCAAATCTTTTTCTACTTGCAATATCTATGAATTTCTGTGGATATATAAAGAGTAATTTTCCTCAGTTTATTCAGCGATCACAAACCTCTTTTTTCAATTGACCATCTTCTCGTTTTCATTTTGTCCCTTACTATGGAGAATAATATTATCAAAGGTGGGAGAGTAAAGTAAAGGTATACTCAGAGAGAAAACAGTATAATAGCCGGGCGCTGGTGGCTCATGCCTGTAATCCTAGCTACTCAGGAGGCTGAGATCTGAGGATCGAGGTTCAAAGCCAGCCCGGGCAGGAGAGACAGTGAGACTCCTATCTCCAATAAACCACCAGAAAACCAGAAGTGGCGCTGTAGCTCAAGTGGTAGAGCGCTGTCCTTGAGCTGAAGAGCTGAGGGACAGCGCCCAGGCCCAGAGTTCAAGCCCCATGACCGACCAAAAAAAAAAAAAAGAAAACAGTATAATAGAAGGTACAGGAAGATGGCAATGAAGAGTTACCTTCTTGGAAACAAATGCTTCAGAGGATTGGAGAAGGAAAAGTAAAATTGAACAAATGGATAACATTTATTCTGTCAGATAATTATTAATATTTTAAACTATAAAGCATAATCTATAAGCATACATATATATATATATGTATAAACTTTTTGTTGGTTGTGAGGCCTGGGTGCTGTCCCTCAGCTCTTCAGCTCAAGGCTAGCACTCTACCACTTGAGCCACAGTGCCACTTCCAGCTTTTTCTGCTTAAGTGGTACTGAGGAATCAAAGCCAGGGCCTCATGCATGCAAGGCAAGCACTCTACCACTGAGCTACCTTCCCAGCCCAATGAGCATATTTTTAAATGGTAAAAAATGTCTTAAAATACATTATCTGGAGTTGTCACTAACATTTTAAATTACAATTTGATTAAAATGGATGTTTCATGACATATAAAATCATATTAACTTTTCTACTAAAAATCAGATATCATGCTTCTGCTAATGCCAACAGCAATAGAGTATGTTGTATTTATTTCTTTTAAATTTCATTTAAAGTGTTTTGGAACCTTAGTTTTAATCGCTGGCGTAAAGGAAGAGGACTATCCAAACAAGTTTCAGGATCATCATCTTTCTTAAAAAAACTCTGATAACTTTTTACTGTATCTGGAAAACAGTTTTCTTCATTTCTAGCTGTCTTATAAGATACAACAGGCAGTTCAGTTTCTTTAGTACTACTGAATTTGTTGTAGCCACTTTCTTTCAATTGGGGGTTATTTTTCTGAGTACTGGGCTTTACGTTTCGAGTCGTATTCTTTGCTTTCCAAAACGTTGGGTCACTTTCTTCATCAGAGGAGTATTTGTCAAGGCAAACACTACTCTTCACAATTTTCTTAGTGGTTTGCTTGTCTTTTCTACTGTGATCTAAAGCAGTAGTTGGTGGCCCGATGTGAACATTGGAGGTCTTTACTAGTGGGTTATTGACAGTATGTGGTAGAGAAGTATTCATCTTATACTTTTCTTGAAACAGCTGGTCTCCTTTTAGAACTTCAGAGATTCTGGACTCATTTTGCAACTGAATTCCTGCAAGATCATTTGAAAGATGCAATGGACAAGCAAAATTATTATTAATCCTGTGTGATTTTTTTTCCCTTGATAAGGATACTGTTTTGAGGCCCACATCTGGTTGTGCATTGCTTTTGGCATGTGCTAATTTTATATTTATTCGTTCCTTTAAAGGCAAATCCTGAAGATATAAATTAGTAATACCAGAGAGAAGATGCTCTTCAGGACTAATCTTCTGAAGATCCCCACCCAACACTTTATTGCTTGTGGTGCAATTTTCTGATTCGCATGGGAATTGTTCCGGGATATTTTCAAAGCCATGAGAGATGGCTGCTAGCTTTGCTTGAAGTTCTGGTTTTAAGTTGTGAGAGAATGTAGCCCTTTGATTATCTGGAGAATTACTAAAAGAAGTATCTTCCCAGTCAATGGTGCTCAAATGTAGATTAGCAATCACAGATATACTATGAGATGAAGTATTGGGTTGATTAGATTCTGAAATTAGAGACTTATTAACATCTTTAATTGGCTCTGTAATAAAAAGCCTTGGAGAAGGCATTAACTGTTCTTGTATATTCAAACAAGGAGCATCTTCATGTAAAAGCAAGCTGTTCAGGGAGGCAGAAAGAGGTTCCTGTGGTAATAGAGAATGAGAAGAAATTTCCAAATTTAACTTGGAATTCTGCTTAGGAAAAACTTCACACATGGGTTTTAAAGTCAAAGGTGATTGGAAAGTTATTACATCATCTGATTGTGGCAAATTGTTTTCTTTAGGCTTAACTTTCACACCTGAAAAGAAAAAAAAGTATAATTAATACTTATTTCTTTTCCTTAACTTAGATTAAAAAATGAAGAGTTCAGATAAGAAACTATAGTAGCCACTTTTGCCTTTGTTCCCCCTTCAGTGAATTCACAGAAAAGTTGTCAAACATTATCCTTTGGAAACTGTGGTTATTGAGTTGTGTTCCTCACTGAGTTGCAAGAAATAAAATGCATTTATAACTAAAAAAAGTCCTATTTTGCTTTAAAACTGGTAAACATTATTATTAACACCTGGTTGAGTAGACTCAGAGACAGACAGTATACTCCTAGCTTTTCAGCTAGGAGTGTTGGGGATATAGCACAATGGGAGGGTGCTTGCCTAGCACTGCAAATAAAGTTTAACAGTCATGAATACACACACACACACACACACACACACACACACAAAGTTCATGAAGACAAGGAAGAATATCATACTTCTTTTATTCTTCATTTCATAGAACTTTCACCAAAGTTTAGACAAGATAAACTCAACAGAAAAGATGGAACTAGTGTGGTGTATATAGCTAGCCAGCCCAATACTTACTTTTTTGTTTCTTCCCTTTAACTTCCAGCTTTTGTTTTTGGTAAAGAGCAACGATCTCAGGATAGGCTGCTTGAAATAGTGATTCTTCTTCAACTGTAAGTAGACCAAGTTCTCCAGGTTGTTTTTCTTCTATAGCATAATGTTCTAAAAGATCAAAAAGAAAGCAAAGCAACCTTAATTACACATAGGAAAAATAATTTTTTCCAGGTCAATAAGTTTACCAACAAGTTTAACTAAATCATCCACAAATTGGTCATTCGTAAATTTTGCTTGTAACATGATTTATCTAATAGTCTGTTGATACAAGGAAGGAATTTATTTTCTTTTGCCTGGCAAGAGCTAAAAGGAGATTCCTTCAGGTTAAGGCTTTAAATTCTCTTCTCTCAAAGATGGCAGCAGCAGCGTTGAGTATAAAAATGTTTTCTTTGGATACAGGTGGTTGGTTTTTAGCTGAAGAAGTCTACTAAAAAAGGGATTTGTTTTGTAAAACTTTAACATCAACTTTCTTTAAGTGATAGTTTCTGAAAAGAACAGAATTGAACTGGGCATTCAAAAAGACTACAATTTCCTAGACTGCTATTTCAGAGGTATTCTCTCTCTCTTTTCCTTTCTTATGGTTTATGGCACTGGAGATGGAACCAAGTGGGAGTTAGAAAAATGCTCTATCACTGAGCTATACCCTCAGTCTTCCTGGAGGATATTCTCAGTTTTACTGGATTGATATGAATCTGAAAAACAAAAACAAGAATGTCAGGTGTAAACTAACAATATGATATGTAAGTGGTAGGTTAGATTTTTGTATTTATTCTACATGTGGGAAAAATGTATGAGAATCCAAATTATAATGAAGATATCAAAAACAAAAAGCATAAAAATAGAAATCATGTGACCTTAACATGTTTCTCACACTAGCTTGGGATATATTTCCTCCTTAGAGGAAAGTTCTATAGGATGAAGGGATGTGAATGTCAGACAGGGATGACACACTGTCAAACTGGCTAAATCTCTCTTTCTATCCTGAAGGTTTATTAGTTAGTGGAATTGTTGCAACACAATTTTCAAAATCTTTCAGCCTCCTATCTTCCTGTTATGGCCTAGATTCGTTTATCTAATTCTTTATAATTTTATTCTTCAAAGTTCAATACAATAGATTTGAACAAATCTACCTTTATTAATCTACTACTTATTAATTTAAAAGCCAAATAGAAATGAGTTTGGGATCACTTTCCATTTTAAATTATCTGTGTTTTACTTGCCTCTAGTTTATGAGCTAAGTCAGAGTTTAAAGTATCTCTTTCTGTAGGAAAAATGAGGTTTTAAAAAAATATACTATTATAAATTCTCATGAACTAAACAGAGTAAAGAGGAAGAGTAATCTAGCTACTATTTAGCAGACTTGATTGCTCTAAATCAGGTTATACATGAAATTTGATAACCAGACCATTTGTAGAAGGCTTTTCTTAAGAAAGATAAGTCAAAACCCTTTGGGCATAACTTTCCTAATCATTGGAAAAGAAAGATTAAACACATAACTTAAAGTTTATATTTATTACTAATCAAGGTCTCTTTAAAATAACATGACTAAATGAAGAAGCAGATGATGTATATATGACCAAATATATGATATATATATATATCAAAACATATATGATCAAATGTTGTAAATAAAAGATTTTTCTCACAGTAAATACATACCAGGCTTTTCCCATTCTATTTCAAAACAACGGACTCCATTTCTGATTCGGGGCTTGACAATCCTGAAAAATAAAGTTATCCACTGAGGTCTAAGTGTATGAGGTTGTTAGGAACTTTCAATCATAGATTGAATAATTCATTTTTTATTCATCTTTTATTCTAAGTAAAGATATAATGAGTTACTGTCAGTTATTTCTTTAAGTAGTTTATTGAAGAGTAAAAAAAAGTTTTTTTTTTTTTTGCTGCCAGTCTTAGGGATTGAATTCAGGGACTGTGTGCAGTCTCTAACTTGCTTTTGTTCAAGGCTAGTGCTCCACCATTTGAGCAACAGCATTACTTCAGCATTTTCTGAGTAGTTTATTAGAGATAAGTCTCACAGACTTTTCTGACAGGGTTGACTTTGAACTGGGACCTTCAGATCTCAGCCGCCTGAGTAGTTAGGATTATATGTGTGAGCCACCTGTGCCTAGCTTCAAAGAGTACGTTTTTTGTAAGGTATACTGTATATGATGTGAGGCTTTCTCAGTGATTGTTCCTTTTATTATTCTATAACAGCAACATAATATACAATATGCATACAATATATTGGATATTAATATTACAATATTAATATATAATAATTTTTTCTATGATGATTTTTGTTTTAAAGTCTACTTGGTTTCATTATTTAGTAGACATTTGTCAATAAATCTTCTTAAATATGTTTTGAATGCTGTGTAGCATTCAAATATTTTATAGCATTGTTTTGCCTGTTCCTTATAAACACAATATTGCTGAACTTTACTCATCTAATATAATCAGTATTTTAATAGATAAAGTTTAATCCATCTACATTTACTGTGACTATTGTTGTATCTGGGCTGATTGAGATTCATAAGTCTTATTTTGGCTTTCGTTTTTTTTTTTTTAATTGTAAATTCCTGTTTCCCTGAATTGACCCTTTCTAATATTTTCCCTTCATGTTTAATATCTATAATACACTGGATTTGCTTATTGTGCCTTATACTTGTAGTATGATTTGATCGAAGAACATTTTGTCTTACATTTTAGAAAACTCAGATATGAACTCTTCAAAAGTTACTTCTCATGCTATATGCATGCATGAAAATAGAACAATGGAACTTGTTGACAAAATTTTAAGATTGAATAAGAATGGAAGCAGGACTTGAATGCCATACACACTGTATGTGTGTGTAGAAATATCAATGAGCACCAGCTCCCATACAACAGATTTGTGCTAGCAAAAATAACAAATAAGTAAACCATTTCTCCACTTTTCTATCAGCTTCTAAAAGTATACTGGAAATAAATTATTACATAGGTCAAATATTCTCAAGTGTTTTTTATCTGAGTCTTTAAGATGTCTTCTCTCTGATTTGATCAGCACTATGCTTCAATTTCCTAATTTACTTTGACCAAGTTTATCCAGAGTCCCATTTATTGCTTTTTATTTAAACAACCTGTTCTCTTAGGACTTCTTTTTCTTTCTAATCTGGAGTGAACTCATGATGCAATTGCTGTTTTCTGATGTATTGGATTTTTCATATTCGATGTGTTTGTTTTTTATTTTTTTTGTACTTTATCTCTGCCCTCACTTCTACCTCTAATCCTTTGTTGAATACTTCCAGCATGTTTTGGTTGGTGTTTTAATTAACTATCCCAGCCTCTACTCAGATAGGAACAGAGAAATTCTAGCCTCACTGGAAATAAGGCTGCTTCCACCAAACTTCTTGCATTTTTGGTTTCTGCTTATCCTTTAACTTTTGGTGATTTATCTCTACTGCTGCTGCTGTTCTGAATCCAAGGCCTTATTTCTGTCTCCTCATATACTTTATTCCCTTGTTCCTTTTCTGGTTCATAGAAATAGTTAACTTGTTAATAAGCCTTGTTATATGTATTTTTTTTTGCAGTATCTCTAATTACTAGGTAACAGAGTATGCCTTACTATGTTGCCCTGTGAGCCCTGAATATGGTTCTAATATCCCAGCAGGCCTTGCCTCCACCTTGAAAAAACTCAGAGCTACATAACCCACAATGAGAGAAACTGAGAATATTTCACATTATCAGGTATTCAAATTAAACACTGAATATTCATCATACAATTCCTTTTTTTTTGGTGGAGGGGGTCTGGTCATGGGGGCTGAACTCTGGGCCTGGGCGTTGTCCCTCAGCAATTCAGCTCAAGGCTAGCGCTATACCACTTGAGCTACAGTGCCACTTGCAGCTTTTTTCTCTTTGCTTATGTGGTGCTAAGGAATCAAACCCAGGGCCTCATGCATGTAAGGCAAGCGCTCTACCACTGAGCCACCTTCCCAGCCCCCATCATACAATTCTTTAAGTCATACCTGATTGGCTGCAGTTGGTTAGAGTTCTTTCTACCAAGTTTTCTTTCAATCATGTCATAGCGGGTCAAAAGCACCAATAGTTTCTCACAGGCATAGTGATTTGGCCACTCCATTTTTTCGAGAGTGAATCTCTGTAAATAAAATAAACAAGATTTAGAAAAAAAACTCTTAGAGACAAATAATATTCTCTGGTGATACTAGGTTTTCCTTTTAAATTAGCAACGAAGCAGTATTATTGAGAACATTGTCAGAAAAAGCAAGAAGCTTTCTAAAGAGGAAGTATTATATAATGATGATATTGAAAGACTTCTTGGTTTTAATACTAGTATAATATTTCCTAGATGCTGGTTACATTCCTTATTCCTCTTATAGGCTGTTTTCTCCATCTACAAAAAGAACATAATATAACCTGGGTCACAGATTGTGAGATTAAGTGAGAATATATGTAATTTATTAAATCTAATAGTAGTTTTCAAGTGTCCAATACATGTTACTACTAATATGGCATTACTGTGGTTGATGGTGGAGGCAAATAGCAAGTACATACAATTTACTGAACTTCTCTGTGCTTTTAACTATTGTTAGGTTAATATAAATCATATGTTTTAATGCTTATAGTGGCTGTAAGACACAAGTAATATTTCTATTTTGATGACAATACATATCCAAGGTCATTAGCTATATGACCTTGGATTTCATTTACTATATGACTGTTCAAATTTATCTCATTTTGTATATTATATTGCCTTCCACAGCTTTAGGTGTAGACCCTGAAGTGTGGCCATTGTATAGCAGAGGAATAAAGACATAAATAGTGAAAAGCATATAGGTAAACAATAGCTATGTGTTTTAATTGTTAAACCTCCTCTTAAACTAATCAAATCTTTCTGAATCTAACTTTGTACTACCAAGGAAGCACTTATTTTCAGATACCTGAAAGAGTAATAAGTTAGGTCTCTGGTACCAGATAACCTTTACCAATTTATCCTTGTTCACAAGGAATTCTTGAATAACCTAGTGAAAAAAAAATAAATGAAAATCAGGACTTTAAAATGTCTAAAAATTTCGCAAAAGGAATGTACAATTGAATAACAGCATTACCTCATGGAATGGAAATCCCTCACAATGGCAAGCTTTCCTGAAGATTAAGTATATACATATTACTACTTAGTTATACACACATTATATGTACTTCACTACTAAATCAAGCAACTTTACACAGACCCTAAAAAAATCTCACCAAATATCTTCTCACTTACTAAAAAATAGTTATGTACTGTATTGTTCCTGGGGTTTTGAGGGGTAGAAATAAATTTTATTTTATTTCTTTTTATTTTTTTATTAAAAAAATTTTTTTTGGGTCCATTCGTGGGGCCTGAACTCTGGGCCTGGGCGCTGTCCCTCAGCTCTTCAGCTCAAGGCTAGTACTCTACCACTTGAGTTATAGCACCACTTCCGGCCTTTTTATTTTCTGCTTATGTGATGCTGAGGAATCGAACCCAGGGCCTCATGCATGCAAGGCAAGCGCTCTACCACTTAGCCACCTTCCCAGCCCTGGAAACAAATTTTAAACTCAGTACCCTATCCTTGTTAGGCAAGCACCCTACACTGAGCTATCCTTCTGTGCACTACCACTGAGCTATCTTTTAAACCCTTTTTAATACTTTGAGATGGAGCCTCTATTGCCAGGGAACCTTCTAGGACTGAGATCGTATTTTGGGTTCCCTAAAATTTTTATGACAGGTATGTCCAGCTTTTTCTTTCAGGAATTTCTTTGCCTGGGATGGCCTGGAACCACAAGTCATCTGATCTTAGCTTCCTGTGTAGCTGGGAGGACAGGTTTATGCATCTACTGGTTAGGGAGAAGTCTTGCTAACTTTTTGACTGGCCTTGAACCTCACTCCTCCCAATTTCAGCCTCCTGAGTAGTTAGGATTATATGTGTGAGCCACTGCACCTGGCTTCATATACAGTATCTTAAATAATCATGAAGCTACTCCTAAGAGCTATTAAATTACTAAATTATGCTTGGCTGGATTTTAAAAAAATAGAATCAAGAAAAGAATATGCAAAACATGACTAATGTAAACATGTGGGTGAGATTTAATGTGCAAATAATTTAACGACATATATAGAGCATGCCAGAAAAAAAAGAGTGTTTAAAACAAACTTACTTCATAATATTGTTCTCTACTCCATGCAGTTGCCTATCATGTTCTGACTGGTGCCACTCACAAGGACAGCTGTATTCATAATCATGGGGCTCACAATACCTATCACTTTTGCAAAATTTGCAGCCATTACGCTCATGATCCTTAGGTGAACCTTTTTGGAGACATTGAAGAAGTATAACTTTCACTGCTTTTTACAATTGTCTTATAAATGCTTGCGTTTGTTTTGCTACGATCTAAAATTTAGTATTTAAAATTTAGTGTTTAGTATAAAGGTTTCAACATACATAGATTGAATAGTGTAATGCACACTACAGTAAATCTTGAGGTAAAGTAGAACTTAATCCTACCACAAAACACCTTTAAAAATTACTCTTGTATTTGAAAGTTTAAATTTGTAATCTGAAAGTACACATTTATTAATAATCAGTAACGGGAGAACTTTCTGGCATCTGTACTAGCCACATGCTAGAAAAGTCAGATTATTAGTAAGGGATTCATTTATTAGAAAAATTCATGACTTCTTTTAAGTAGAATATTAAAAGAATATACCAGTTAATTACCTCTTCCAGGATGTGACTCTGAGTTATGGGTATAGTTATTTTTAAACTGTGCCAGGAACATGAACAGAATATGACTGCATAACAGGTGTAGGGGCTCTAATTTCCTTTAAAAGCAAGAGTGATAACCTTCAGTATTGTTTTGAGATATGGAAGAGTGCAGTATTTGGCATGACCAAAACCTTGTCACTTGTAATCATAGAAAATATAAAATGGTATTTTATGTATTTCTCACAGGATTTAACTTATAATTTAAAAACGTTAACAAAAACATATTAAGAGATATAAATACAGTTGAATTTCTTTTAAGAGATGATCAAACATGATCTCCTAGTCTCTTTTCGGAGGGAAAGGCATTTCTGACCCAATATTATGTTCAATGGCATCTCTGTTTCACTAAGACTAATGAAGACCCAATGCATTTCCAAGAAGAACAAATGTGCATTAGAAATTAGTTTTAAGTCACGATCTTTACACCCAGTTGAAAACATAAGACAAAAAAAGTTTTAATAATGTAAATATAAATCACTGGTAAAAGGAATGGTTTCATTTCCCTTTAAGACTCTGTTTCCCCACTCCACAAAATGAGTTTATAAATCAAAAGATGATGTTAAGATCCAAGTAATTTGATATAATAGGTTTAAATTGTACTTCTCCTATATTTATCATTTCAATTACATTATTTCATTCCAAAAACATTCACAAAGTGCCTTCTTTGTGGATATAATACAACTCCTGACAACTGCAAGGCATTCTCAATATAGTGGCAGGACCATTTGAAGACCTCACAGTGTTTATAAAGGTATGTAAAAGTACAGTGGGAACAGGAATAAGACCAAGGGGGTCAGTCTAATATTCTAGAGCTATTTTTCAGCTCTGCTTACCTGGGTGGGAGCACACAGAGCAATGAGCCACTTTTTTAGTGGCTAGTGGTTGTGAAGTAGCAGAACAAGATTTTTCATTCCACTGATTAAACCTTTAACAGAAAAATGTTTAATGAAAAAAAATAAGCTAGGTCATAAAAATGGCAACTGTCAGTCTATTTCATTTTAACCCATCAAATTATTTTCCCTGTAATGTCGATCAATTTGATAGCCTAGCTTGGGAAAAGCCACAGTGACAAGTTTTGGAATGTGGCCTCAATGACAGAGAGTAGAATTTGTTAAGAGGACAATGTGTTGTATGTATGGGTGTATATATAAAATTATATCTATGCATTCACCCTGCTTTTTAAAGAAGCTTTTGATAGGTAGCATCATGTGGAAAGAATGATCTGGATATTGAATTTTGATCTCTTCTTTGTGCCAGAATACAAGACAAATACAACTGTATAAATTAACATTTTTTTCTATATTGGAAATAAAAGTCAAGAGTAACATATAAAGACAAATCAAATGCTAAGCTACTAATTTAACACTTTTAAAAGTCTGGATCTCAAACCAGGTGCTGGTACGCCTGTAATCCTAATTACAGAGATCAAAGGATCATAGTTCAAAGATACCTCAGGCAGAAAAGTCCCTGAGACTCTTATCTCCAATTAACCACCAGAAAACTGGAAGGAAGCTGTGGCTCAAAGTGGTAGAGAGCTAGCCTTGAACAAAAGAGCTCAGGGACAATGCCCAGGCCCTGAGTTCAAGCCCCATAATTGACAAAAAAAAAATCTGGATCACTTGAAATAATCATTTCTTGGTCTCCAACACAAATAGTAAAACACTACTTATTTAATGAAAGATTTTAGGAATAGTTATTGAGTTCACTGGGTAATATCTAACACCTAGAATAATTATTTAGCTGCTAGAATTTCATTTACTAAAAATTCACATTGTTTCCAGATAAATACTAAATAGTGCTTCAAAAAATTAAAAATTATGGAAAATTAGTCTAAACTAATAAAGAGAACATACTATAATTACAAAAAGACATGTAATTTTATTATTTTCAAGTGCTGACAAATACTAAACACCGCCAAAAAATACAAACTTGCTGAAACTATTATGTAAGAGTGTCTTGCAGGTAGCCAAGCACAGAATCTGCTTGCTTTTCCCTTTTATATTATTCTTTTTCTATTCTCAAATGGTTCTCTCATTCACCCCTATGACCAAGTATGCCCTTCTCTCCTCATTTAGCACAATAGTCATGGATGTCAATAGTGGACTTAAGCCTTAGATTTGCCAAGAGCTTTATAGGAAAGACTGCATGGGACATTTCTTTTTTTTTTTTTTATTTTTTATTTTTGGGTCTGGTCGTGGGGCCTGAACTCTGGGCCTGGGCGCTGTCCCTCAGCTCTTCAGCTCAAGGCTAGCGCTCTACCACTGAGTCACCTTCCCAGCCCCCTGTCACTTAGCATTTCTTTCCAGATATTCACCATCCCAAACCAAGAGCCAAGACTTCCAGTCTCCTTTTTCTTTTGGTCATGGGGCCTGAACTCTGAGCTCTTGAGCTCTTCAGCTCAAGTCTAGCACCCTACCACTTGAGCCACAGTGCCACTTCCAGCTTTCTCTGCTTATGTGGTGCTGAGGAATCGAACCCAGAGCCTTATGCATGCAAGGCAAGCAGTCTACCACTGAGCCCATCTTCCTAGCTCCTTTCTTTCTTATTCATCCTATATCCTGCTACAATTAATATTAATTTGTATAAACCACTGCTTTCAGCAAGTAAATACAACTCATGTAATTTAAAAAGACTAAATAGTAGAGCTTGTAAATTTCAATATAAGCTGTATTTTCAATTAGCTTGAATCCCCAAATTATAGAGCTCAAATTAATTATAATGAAGCCAGACACTGGTGGCTCATGCCTATAATCCTAACTACTTATGAGGCTGAGATCAGACAATCATGAGTTGAAGCCAGCTGGACAGAAATGTCCTTGAGACACTTATTTCCAAATAACCAGCAAAAGGCCAGAAGCAGAGGTGTGAATCAAGTGGTAAAATGTCAGCACTGAGTGGAAAAAGCTAAGCAAGAACTTTCCAGGCCCGGAGTTGAAGCACACAAACATATGAAAAAAATTACCATAATTAATGTATTACTAAATGTGTAGCTGCAGAACAGTCCAAAGCAAAACAAATTTATTTTTTGGCAGTACTAGTATTTTGAACTCAAGAGTTCCATGCTTGCTAGACAGGTGTTCTACCACTAAAATCATACCTCCAGTCCTTTTTATTTTAGTTATTCTTCCAGATAGGGTCTTTGTGCCCAGAACTGACCTTAACTCCAATCCTCTCTCCCACCCATGCCTCTCACAAAGCCGGCATCACAGATGAAGGCCACAACCCCTGCCTTGGTAGTAGAGATAGGGTCTTGCTAACTATTGCCTGTCTATAATTTTCCCTTACTCATCACCACCTCTCACATGGTTAGGATTATATGTGTGTGCCACCAAAATAAAAGCTTTGATCAAGTCTTTCTTCTTATCCCACCTAAATACTCAGGAGGCTGAGATCTGAGGATAGAAGTTTGAAGCCAGCCTGGGCAGGAAAAGTCCTTGAGATTCTTATCTCCAGAAAACTACCAAAAACTACCAGTATATAAAAATAAAAATTGCAACAGGCTATATATACTTCATTTATTAAAAAGTAAATACAATTTAAGGTTTCCAATATAAAATTAATTTTAACATGTTAAACTAGTCTGAAAATGCCTATGGTTACAAATAACTTTAAATAAATATATTCATTTGACACCACACTAATTCTATTTAGTGAGTGAATAACACTTTTTAAAAAAATATGTATCCCATATGGCTTAGAACATATATATTCTCTTCCTTTGGAAAACTTCAAAATAAACAAATTACTTTAAGTGAAAACATGGAACAGTTTAAAAATATAAAACCCCTTTTCTAGGATGCACAATCATTTATGTAATAATCACTATTAAACTCAAGACTAAAAGTCCAATCTTGCAAGAAAATAATGTTTTAGTTACCTCTGAAGCAAACTTTGCCCTTCTAAAATCTGTATAAGTTTTAATGCTTGTTCTTTTCCAACTCCAGGGATTCCCTTTCACAAAGCAGAAAAATAAATTCAAATGTTAAGACCTAGAGAATGGCAAAAGGGTAGCTCATAAATTTAATGGAAGCTTGTTCAGTCAGAACAAAGTCTCTTCTCTCTAGACTTTACCTTGGACATGTCAATTGTTAGGTATTTTGAGTATCATCCTTCCTATATTATGATTTAGCTACATCTCAAAGCAAAACCTGATGGAGCACAATATTAAAAATATTCAAGGAAAGTGCTTAATTAGGATACAAGAGGTAAAAAATCAAAAGCTTAATTCATTATTGTAATTATTTCTGTACTAAAACTGGTTTCAAGTTAGCTATTTCTAGATTTTAATTACAATATAATTACATAGGAAAATAAGGGTCTTTTACTTCAGAAGAATTACAATAAAATGGCTTGTGGTAGTTACAGGTTTCTTTCTTCCTGCTTTCTTTGCTTACTAACTTGAAAAAACTGGCTTCTATATTTAGCTATTTAAGACTTAAGTTAGAAATCAGAGATAATGATTTTATACCTTTTATATTTTAATTTCTTTTAGCCTAAGTGAAAAAAAGTTATATGCTGCTCTTCTTTGAACTTCTCAGGTATATGTGCGTGTGTGTGTGTGTACGCATGTGTGCATGTGTGTGGAGAGAGAGAACTGTTCATTTTAAGGCCATGAACAAAATGTTTTCATGAACAAAACCCAATGCAATGTTGAAAGGCATTGTAAATGGCTCACCTCAATAATCATGTTGCTTAGCAACAGTAATGCTACATTGGGCATATGCATAACTGGAAAGCTACGATGAATACTGAAAACTAAAAAATAGACAAAACAAGAACAGAAACTAGTACTGGAACAATATAACAAAAGAACAATTTCTGTATTTCTCTGAAAGTATAGTCACACTTGAATGCGTCAGCTTTTATGGTGCAGTGGCTTACTCAGATTCAATCTGTAGTACTACTTATTGTTCTATGCTTGTACATACATTCTGCCTCACAAATCAGCTTTTTAACAGCATCTGAAATGCTCATTATTTTAGTTCCTGAGTACTTTATTGTATTTAAGCTTACATTTCTAATTAGAGTCTCATAATCATATCACATGCATATTTATACAGCATGTAAGGTAGCAAAAAAAGCACACTATGAAAAGTAAATGAATATAGTTCTGCTTGCCTTTGGAAGATAATCACAACCAAGAAGTATTGCTAGTCCAACCAGAGCATCTCTGTCCAAACCCAGTTTACTCTTGATAGATGACATTGTGTAACAGTCAACATGTGGGTCCTAAAAAAAGTACACATTCAGTAATCCTCAAAATGTAGCACGTGCTCATTCATTAAACAGTACAAAAAGATCTGCCAAGGTTAGGTATTTTATCTATCTGTCTGTCTGATTGCCTGTCTATCATCTACTTACTACTGTAGTTTGAAATCAGGGCTTTATGTTTGCTAAGCAGGGGACTCTACCTCTTGAGCCTTGTCCCCACTTTGCATCCACACACATTTTGTCTGTTATTTTTGAATAGGGACTTCTATTTAGGATGAGATGAGTCTGTCCTAAAATCCTCATATTTACCCTTTCCATTTAGATGAGATGATGCCTGTGTGCTATCACATCCAAGTTTTATTGCATGAAAGGGGTTTTATGGGCTGGTTTTTTTTTTTTTTTTTTTTTGGCTTGGAACCACACTCTTCCAAATAGCAGCCTCCTAGGGAGTTAGACAAAGAAGCATGAGCCATTGCACCTGGCTCTGTACATGTTTATTCCTAAATTTAGACTAGAAAATTATTTCAATCACTATAATCTTCACATTTCAATAGACAGCCATAGCTTCAAAAATGGCTTAAACATAAACCATGGGGGAAATTTTTTCTTCTCTTGAATTGTTCTTTGGTGTCTAAAAGGTATGACCTATAATACATATGATAAAAAATAAACAGTCCCTGTAATTATTGAATTTCCTAAGTTAATTATTTTTAGTAGCTTGGTGCATGTTCTTCAAAGACAAAACAATTTTCCTCAACACATACTAATACTGAATTAACTCTACAAAAAAGTAGAACTAAATAAAATACTGCAGTATTTTTTCTCCAGTAGTATGTCTAAGTATCTTTATTTTCATTACCACCCACTTTCTTTTTTTTATTAAAAATTTTTTTTATTGTGAGAATACCATACGGAGGAGTTACAATTACACGGGCAAGATAACGAGTACATTTCTTATCAAGTTTATGACAGCACTTACACTGTTTTAAAATGACAGCTTTGTAATGGATTGCACTGACTTGCGGGTGATGTTCCCAGTGGGGCACTATTTAACATCTGGAGAAGATAACATGATTGTTTGCTAGGAGGTTGTGTGCCTGGCCACAATCCTTGAGATGTCTAGGCACAGGCTCCCTTGTATTGTAACTATAAGGTATTTAACCATTCCTCTAAGAGTGTTGGCATTTTCTTTTTTTAAAAAAAAATTTTGTTGTTTTGTCTTTGCCCATTTGGAGATGTTTTTAAGCATAAAATAGTAAAACAGGTAATTCTTGGTCAAAACAATATACCTCAGATACAATTTTGTGATGTGTTGATGAAAATGATATAGAGTTCAAAAATGTGAAAAAAAAGTCCAGTCTGGTAGATAAGTCTGCATTTTGAGGAGAATAAACTATGTGTCAATGTTCTTTTTAAAATTTTTGACAATGTTTTCATGCATGCATACAATTCTAATGTTTAAATGAGCTTATAACATATCTCTTCAGAATATTTGTAACTTATTTATGGTCCAAACTTCCAAGATCTTTTCTTCTGTATGAAATGAAGAGTAAAAAGCAATTACTGTATATTTTAATAACAGTAAGCATTATTTTATTTAGTAAGTGCTATTCGGCAAGCATTATGGTCAACATTTTACATGTATGTAATTTTACTCCCTTTCCCCACATGGCAATCCTGGAGTTTAAATTCAGGACTCGCTACTCAGGTGGTTTATCACTACAGCCAGTGTTCTAGCCTAATCAGCTCTTTGAAAAAGGTAACTTGCAGCTGGATATATTGGTGGCTGATACCTCTAATAATAGGTTTTTTTTTTTTTGCAAGACTCCATCTCAACAGAAGCTAAGCATGGTAGAATGCCTTTGTTATTCCAGCTGGAGAGGAAACCTAAAAAATAGGTGGACTGCAATCCAGGAGCATGTCTGGGCAGGGCAGCAAGACCCTATCTCAATAACGAGCACACAAAGTTCTGAAGACCAAACTCACAGGTAAAGCACCTGTTGAGTAAGCACAAGTCCTTGAGTTTAAAACTTTCATTAATATCAAAATAAAAAAAAATCTTGCAAATAAACAATGAAGTGAGACAGAAAATATAAAATACCTTTGTGTTCATAGTGAAATTCCTGTAAACAGTGTGGGCCCCATAGAGGAAGGCATCCCCATCATTGGTAAGACAGCCGTCTACATGGCCAGCAGCGTTGAGGTAAGCACACATGGCCTCTGCTTCCCCCGCAGCTTGGACCCAGGGGATTCCCAAACATTCAAGCATTTCAAGGCACTGAAACAAAAAGTAGGTGCAAGACATTACTTTCTCCAGTGCTTAAGTTATTTTTGTACTCATCATACTGTTCATTTTCTTTTTCTAGAGACACCTGGTAGAGAGCAATAAGATCTTAAAAATTATACAGGATTACAGGTGGGATTTGCTTTAAGATAATGGAGGAATCAGATAGTGGGTAGGGAACATGAGACAAAAGAGTTGTTGATGGATTGGTGTTGGATTACTTCTGAGCCAATTTAAAATTTTCTGTCATGAAAAAGTTTAGATTGTTAATGTCAATTACAAAGTAGCCCATATTTGTTTGCCACTGTTTTGTTCAATGCTATTATCTTCTGATTCTGGAAATGTCTTTAAGAACTTGTGTGTGTGAAACTATGAAATTGCTTTTTCAAGATGAGCTCTTCCAAAGCAGATGCTAGTACCAATTTGGTTTAAGGAATTAAATTTATTCCATCTATCTATGGACTAATAAACACATATTGATCATATTAATTGCTAGCATGCTATATTACATAAGAAAAAAAATCTGTCAGTGGTGCCCAGTTGGACAAGTTTTCAAAAGGCAAAGATTCTTTTTTTAATTTTTTTTATTGTGAAAATACTGTACAGAGGGGTTACAATTACATGGGCAAGATAATGAGTACATTTCTTATCAAGCATTGTAGCCTCCTCCTTTGTTTCCCCTTCCCATCTCCCCCACCCAATCCTTCCCCCATCACCAAAGTTGTAAAGTTCGTTTTTGACATAAGGACTAGTACATCTCATTGCTGCAATGGGTCTACCTGTATCCTTATTTAAACGACTTGTTTTTGCCCTTCCCCTCCACAAACTATACTGACATCAAATACAGTGAAAGCAGGGGTTATACTGTGGGGGAGGGACATACAAGGCAACATCTTATAAATAATCATCTTATAAATGCGTTAGAAACAATCGCATGAAAGAAAAAAACATTTGAATACATATCTTGGGGTTCATTCCCCTAACATCACCTTATCTGACCTTTTCTGCTTGACTCAGACATACACTATTTATTGCAAATACGGGAAACCATGGGACCTATGTTTCTTTGGGCTTGGCTTACTTCACTTAATATAATTTTTTCCAAGCCTTTCCATTTCCTAACAAATGGGGCAATGTCATTCATGTTTTCAAAAGGCAAAGATTCTTTTAAAATAGAAAATTAAACCTCTGCAAAGACAATGTACTTATGGGTGGGGAAGTGCACCTCTGTTATCACAGCATTTGGAAGGCAGAGGCAGGAGGATTATATGCTTAATGTCAGCCTGGTTTACATGGCAAGCCTTTATTTATCTTTCCTTCTTAAAAAACAAGACAAAGCTTTACTTCTTGGTATTCTATAGCCAGATAAATTTATTTTTTCTACAGTCTCATTGTTACCTTAATCTTAGATAAAAGTATCCATTCAAAGTAAGCAAATATCAGCTCCTGCTACCAAGTGTCCTTTCAAAGAACCCATGGCAGAAATTGTAAAAGCAAGAAATGGATAAGAAGGAAGTGGGGTCTACTACTGAAAGCAAGGAAACATGAAAACAAGAGATGAGCAATATTTAGCTGATAGTATATGCCCAGGAATATTTAATAATAGTAATGAAGAAACAGGAATGGAACAATTCTTTTAAGAAGAGATAGCGATACCAGATATGTGATGTTTTAAGGAAGAGGTCCACAAAAATTTCCAGGAACTAATTTTACAAGAAGTAGAGTGAAGCACAGACACTTACTTCAGCAATTGGAAATTATTAGGTGGAATAATTCAGTACTTAAAAACCACATTAAAAAAAAGCAACACGTAAGGATGGAAATGAGACAATATTTCAGAGAGGAAAAGAGTAACTCTAATGTGATGAGTAACTCTTTTATGTGATGCCTTTTAAAATATGTTTTAAGCCAAAATTGAAATGACAAATTGGAACTCAAAGAGAATACAAGATTTGTATCATTAATACCCAAAGACCTTGCACAAAACAAAAATAACAACCTTAAGAGAGAAGTAGGTAAGAGACCTAATGAAGGAGTAAAAACTGAAAATGGGTGTGATAATTAATCTCATGATTAAAATGTCAACATGTGCCAAATGAAATATCTGTATTTTTGCATGACACAAAGTTAATTAACCATCCAAGTTTCTTGTGAGTGCAATGTAATTGTTTATTTCACATATGTACTGATAGTAAAAACATTCTAAATTTTGCTTTATCAATTTCATTTTTGGTAAATTTAAATAAAATCAGAAAGCACAAGAAAAAGGTGTATGCACAAAAAATACTGTCTATAAGTTCATGTATAGGAAACTAAAGTGAAAATGATACATACAATCTTAGGAAGGGTTTCCAGCTTGACACAAGTTAACCAATCACTACGTTACATTTCAAAAGTAAGTGACAACTAGGAATTATGGATGCTATGTTAAGCAAAAGCCCATAATAAAAATGATTTGTGTAGTATTATAGCAAATCTTTAAAAATATAACACTTGAAAAGAAAATAATTAATAGGTTCTTAAAGTTTTACTTATACATGTGTATATAATCAACTAAAATCATATACTAGATATATACATATGCACATATAGCAACTAGATAAATACATATGTATACATATATATGGATCTAATTAGATATATACACACATAAATACACTATAACAAATTATAAATAATATAACTCATTTTGTACAAATGTATGTGTGTGTGTGCTAGTATGGGGCTTGAACTTGGGTGTTGTTAGATTTTTAACTCAAGTCTGCCACCTAACACTTGAGCTCTACATTTAATTGGAGATCAGTCTCACGGACTTTCCTGAAGGGGCTTACTTCTAATCACTGTCTCCAGATCTCGGCTTCCTGAGTAGCTAGGATTACAGGTGTGAAACACTAGCATTTAGTAACCATCACTTAAAAAAATTACAATACCTTATTAAAGTGAAATATTCCATAGATAAGCTATCATAAAATTTTAATGGGTGAAGCAGGAATTTCGCATACATTCTGGGAACCTATGTGCTAAAGATGTTACAAAGGATAAAATGATCAAAGTCCCTACACTGTGTATTACTTTTTTTTTTGGGGGGGAGGCGGGTGAAGCTGGATGCAAGATGCATTGGTGATCAAGGTGATTGAATTTGGCCTTGTGTAAGGCTTCAACCACATAATCTTTATGCTGTGGCCTGGTGTAGACGCACATGATTACCTGGTCAATGTGAATTTTAGCCACTGTGCCTGGGTACTTCCCAAAGGCACCCTATATACCTGCCAGAAGCATAGATAGGAGACAGTGTGAGATCAAACACGAACATCTCCTGGGACTCTGTTTCCAAGGTCCCAGAGGACGTCCCATACAAAAAGCATGCTGATAAACTATGTACACCACCCAGGGAATTCTGTTGACAGCCAGTGCAGGAGTTCCAAGTTCCTGTGAGAAAAGGCCCTTAATGGGCTTAGTTAACGACAGATGTGCTAGTTATTTTAGAGACATTTTCTCTTATTTTGATCACATTCCCGCAAAGTGTTCAGAGTCAGAACTGTGCTTCAGATAAGTGAAAAGTCCTGCCTTTGATGGCTCAGAATTCCTCAGTGCAGAAGCCAGGACTGAACTCAGGCCAGTTTTTACTCTAAAACATAAAGTTTTTTGTTTATTCTTCTAGTTGCAGCCCAGTTAATAAGTATTAAAATGTATTAACTTCATAGAGTTCATGTATTCTGCAATTCAAATCAGAATTAACTGAATAAATAAGCTCACCTCTTTCAAGACTGACTTGAAATGTGATCTCCCTGTTTTCTGAGACCACATTTTTCCAGAAGTCCCGTAACGCATCTGATTCCTCTTGTTTATGACATCAGCTTTTAGCTGTGGTGGCACCCCTTCCATAACAAAAACTAGTTTTACATCCATTTGAGTTAAATATGAAATACGAAAAAATAAATTCCTGAAATACAGAAATTATTGACATATTAATCACTGTACTGACAACCAAAGTCTAAATAGCAGTACTACCAAAAGGTAAGAATATTCAGCTAGTATAAAACATATTATATTTAATTAATTAGGATTTGATTTTACTTGCTGGGTAAAACCATTAGATGTTTCAAAGCTACGAAGGCTTACGACTATTCTTGCTGCTATATAGAAACTTGAAGAACAGGCCAATAGCAAAGGAAGGGGTAGAAGAAGAGGTTGTTTCAGCAGTATATATTAGAAAAGAGTTTGGCAAGGACTGAGGATATGGAAAGATAAACCCCAAGTATGTTTTAGAAGAAAAACTGGCAGGACTTGATGGATTGATTGGATGTGGGCTAGAGGTAAAACAGGGAGATAATGTCTCTCAAAACCCTACTTTTTATTATTGGAAGCGCTATGATGGTTATGCTTAATAGAGGTTAGATACATGGGTCTGGTGGTTCTGATGTTTCTAATATACAAATTTGTAAGTCAGTACAAAAAAAGGCAGACTTGGATGTATGAAATATATTTTGATAAAAGAGAAGTAAACTTAAAGTAAAACCAAGGCACCATGACTGCATTTGCAAGCATACATTTATATGCATTTTTATACCTGAGGTGAGGCTTCATGACCGTTCCAACCATTTTTTTTACTGTCTGTGCCTCACACACCCAGAGACTGAGATCGACTGCAATGGTTTTCCCACTGAGATTCTGCAAATGGATGTGTTGCTTAACAGGCTCCAAAATTGGCCACAAGTCATTCACTCCCATTCTGGTGATTATCTACAACACATTTCACCAAATCAAAACAACAACAAAAAAGTTAAACCCAAAAGGTCAAAGCAGGAATTCAAACAATATATTATGAGCAAGTGCAAATTCAGGATAATTGAGATGTTTCTCCTGGCTATTTATTAGTCAGCATTTTGAAACAAATCAAAAAATACCCAAAACATTAAAAAAAAAAGTAGGAACTGCTTTTTTCTTGCTATTAGCTGTCTCTTCAACTCTGTTGTCATCTACTTAGAAATTTTCTTTCTTTTTTTTTTGTCGGTCATGGGGCTTGAACTCTGGGCCTAGGAGCTGTCCCTCAACTCTTCAGCTCAAGGTTAGCTCTCTACCATTTGAGCCACAGCACCACTTTTCGGTTTTTTGGTAGTTTACTGGAGATTAGAGTCTTATGGACTTGCCTTCCTGGTCTGGTTTTGAACTGCACTCCTCAGGTCTCAGCCTCCTGAGTAACTAGGATTACAGGTGTGAGCCATTGGCTCCCAGCTACTTAGATATTTTTTATAGGCTAACGTTAAAATATTGAACATCTACATGCTTTTCATTTGTAATTATCTGTCAGACATGTACAGCACTTGCCATAAAGTTCAAGTGTGACTAGACAAACACAATGTCAGATTGCTATCTTCTTAATGACTAAATACATCCGAAACTAGAAGGTAGGAGGCAAGAATATATTAAGATGATATGCAGACTCCTTCCAAATAAAAACCACTGTACTCTTTTCCTTCAGCAGAATGCATCTAAATTTTCTCACATTGTAAGGAAAAGACAAATGCTACAAGTGTTGCTATCTGTAATTTTCCCAGTGGGTTTTTTTTTATAATTTTAATTATACAATGTTACAAGGACCAATATCAGTATCATTTTGTGCACTCATTTTTTTATGAAGTATACACATATACATTATGTCACTTTACAAAGAAAAAGACAGATTTAAACACAACCAAGCATCCAGTCTTTAATGTGGCCCACTAATAGCATTGTCTTTCACATCAAGTTCTGGTTAACTTTAACACTGTGGCAGATTCAGTTATTTTAAAACATTGTGGTTAATTCTATAACGGGAGACACAGAATTTCTAAGATATTTGTATAAAAAGAAATTAGATCTTTAAAGCATTAGGAAACAAATCTATTCTTAGTTTTGCTTTCATTTGTCTTTTATAATTTATAGTGGAGTAGATTGTTACCAAAGAACATTATCATAACTCATCTAATTTCATTTCATTGTGACTACGATTGTTACTGCCAAATTTAAAATCAAATGTCTTCTGATGTAACCATTTTTTTTCTAGAAATCTATTTTAAGGTATGTTATTAGAGGTGCACAGATTGACACTATATAAATATTCATGGTAGCATTGCTTATGATACTTGGAAGAACCAAGTGTCCATCAGTAGAGAAACATATGTACTGATGAAAAAATAGTCTCCAAGATCCAAAATGAAAACAGAGATATATGGGGTATAATGAACAGGTACTAGTTATATATCAGGCATGATTGTAGCTTAAGAATAGAAAGAAGAGCTGGGTGCTGGTGGCTCATGCCTATAATCCTAGCTACTCAGGAGGCTGAGAGCTGAGGATTGCCAGCCCAGGCAGCAAAGTCTGTGAGACTCTAATCTCCAATTAACTACACAGAAAAGTTGGAGGTGGTGCTGTGACTCAAGTGGTAGAGTACTAGCCTTGAACCAGCACCCAGGCCTAGAGTTCAAGCCCCAGAACTGTCAAAAAAGAATGGGAAGAATCACTCTTCAAAGTATTTAACTCTGTATTCTGTTAGTTTTAAAATAATTATATGTATGTATTATTGTTCACCATACTTTTTTTTTTCCTCTGTCAGTACTGGGATTTGAACTCAGGGCCTAGGCATGGTCTCTGATCTGTTTTACTCAAGATTAGCGCTCTACTACTAGAGCCACAGCTCCAATTCATGCTTTTTAAATTGGCTTTAAGAGTCCCACCGACTTGCCTGATATCTTGCACCTGCCCCTAACTAGCAATATTTACATGGTTTGCCTCTTGACTAAATATTAAGAGGCCAAATACGCATAACATTCATGATGAAATTTTAAAAAGTGATGCTTTACAAATCTGAGTCCTTGAAGATTAAATGCAACTTCAATATGGCTTTCTGAGAGATGCTCATTTTCCAATTCCCTTCATTTTCTCCTTTTGTGCTATATTTGTTCAATAAATCATTACAAACTTTAAAACAAAAAGAGGCAGCCACCAATGAATCAAGCCTAGAATCTCAGGAGGTTGAGATCTGAGGATTGTGATTCAAAGCCAGCCAGGGCAGCAAAGTCTGTGAGACTCTTATCTCAAGTTAACCAGCAGAAAGCTGGAAGTGGAGCTTTGGCCCAAATGTTACAGAGCTAGCCTTGAGCAAAAAACAAAACAAAACAAAAAACAACTGCAGGGACAGCAAGTAGCTCAGGTCCTGACTTCCAGACCCAGGACTAACACAAAACAGTAAACAAAAACATGTGATCTTGGTCAAGGTGAATCTTTTCTCTGGCTCTTCTAACTTTTTTAGTCCTGCCTACCAGGGCTCCATTGTCTCATGTAAGTTGCCCACACGTATACGACAGCATAAGGAATACCACTTGGGCAATTTTATTATGGAACCAATTTTGGAGTATCTACATATACATGAACACATTGGGGATGGGACCCATGTCTAAACAAGAAATTCTTAAATTTCACATATTCCAAATACATATGGTCTGAAAGCGATTTTAAGTAATTTTAAAACATAACCAACATCTAGAGTATTGTAACAACAGCTATTTAAACATACACTGCTATGAACATTAGCTAAGAAAACATAAGGAAAAAATGGTTATAACAAAAATATCTGTTGATACCCTAGAAGTAAAATTTGAGTTACTATGTCTATGCTAAAACCACTCTCCTCTTTTTTTTCCCCCTTGATTATGTGACAGAAAAAAAGTCTCATTACCAATCCTTTTCAATGTCATATTCTTTATCTCAAATCTTTCTGAATCATTAGGTACCTTAGTGTACTGTTACCATGTATCAACTGAAAAATATAGGCCTTATTTTTAATATAAGCATCAAAGAATTGCTATTGCAGAATATACTATTTTTTTTCTGAATGATAAAAATCAATATGACTTTTTAAAAGAGCTGTATTCTTTTTAATGACACATTCCAACAAATGTTTTTAATCCTCCAAACTTATCATTAATTTCTCCTAGACCTTGAATCATTGCATAATGACACAGTATTTACTATTTTTAACTAAAAGATACAGTAATATGCTAAGCAACAATGTTCAACGGACCAAGGAAACACATGGGAAATGGAATATTTCTGCATTATTCTGGCCTTCTCTAATATTATTGATCCCACTGATTCTGATATACTCTGAGTTCTTGACTAGAAGTATCTGTCTGGTTATTGTCTTCCTATTGTGACTAATATACATCTTTTCTGTTTTCTTTTGGAGAAAGGGTAAAGTAGGTAGTCCAGGCTAGCTACTTACTCACAATTCTGCTTCAGCCTCCTAAATGCAAGGATTAAAGGCATGTACCACCACAACCTGCTTTGCATCCAACTCTTGATTTTACCGCTTCTCAAAATGGTGGTCTTATTCTTTCTCCACAAACCTGTGATTCTTGATACTTCGATTTACTTTGTCCCCAAACAGCAATGGATTATCAAGTATTTGACCTCCAAAATACATTAGAAATTTCTCATTTCTAATGCCACTCCCCTAATTTTGCCTGTCGAAAAGTTAAGTCTTCTAGTAAGCCTTACTGCTTCTACTTTTTACTACCTTTCACTGCCACACAACCCTTCCACCACAAAAGCTCAAGTTCTTATTGAAGATCATTTATAAAAGTAGAATAGTATCTCAAAGTACAGCATGGGAACCAGCAGCTCACGCCTGTAATCCTAATTATTGAGGAGGTTAAGAACAAAAGGATTGTAGTTTTAGGCCAGCCTGGGTAGAAAAAAAAATCATGTTCTCAACCGATAGCTGGGACAGCATTGTGCCTGTCATCTCAAACTACATGGGAGGCCAAGATGGGAAGATTGTGGTGCCAGGCCAGCCCTGGCAGAAAAGTCCATGAGACTCTATCTCCTTAAAAGCGAAGCTGGTACAGGGGGGAAGTGTCAGTGGTCCTAGCAACAATGGAAACTAAAAAGCAAATTATAGGTCCTGGATGGGAGGCAGGATCTATCCTAAAAACAACCAGAAAAAAGAGGGCTGGAGGCATTTCTTTGAGATATCCTGCCAGTCTCCCTAGAGACATCCTAAGTTCTATCCAAGATCTCTAGTTCCATCACTGCCTTTCCTTCTTTGTCACTTTTTTTGTCTGCAATGATATTACATAGCAATGGCTAACACCATGAAAGCACATAAAATTCCTAAAAGGTACAGAAAATTCCTAAAAGGTACAGAACACAACAGCTTTTAAAATATCAAACTACACTGAAAGAACAAAGATTCTTTCATGAGGTCACCATCCACAGGAGGAGGTTACTTGAAAATAGCTCATCAAGTAAAATCTAAAAAACTCCATCTATTAAGCTCACCAAAAACAATGTATAATTTTGCTTGGTTTTGTATTTCCTTAATAGGGTGAAAACTGAAGCTTTGTGCTGTGGAATATGGTGAGTCTCTACTCAACCAAATCTCTCATAATGAAATTACTGGTATCAATATGATCATGCAATCAATACATAGTACATACAAAATGTCTCAATATATTCACAAGTCTTAAGAACACAAAAATACTTACATGAGTCAACAAAGACAGAACAGTACATAGCAACTTAGCTTCATAACCTACGGATGGCTTCAATTTCATAAAGAGTACTAGAACTGGAACACAGAAAGCCTAGGGAGGAGCTCTTGGATACATAACTGACTGTCTGACCTTGGGAAGACATATAACCTTTCTTCAGAGTGAGATTATTAGACCAGATGAATTACTTTGAATCTGATGAACAATTTTGGTAGTTTGGAGTAAATGATTATTACTCTTATTTCAGAAATGATCATTTAGTAGAAAGAACATCAATTTCTGCTTAAAGAGTTTAAGAATGCACTTCATGTTAAAACACAAACAAATCCTTTGATGTAGCCATATGGTGTTCATAAATCAATTCATGCTCCTTAAACTTCCTTAAAAGCTATTAAGCTTTTATTGGTTAATTATAAAACTGAATGAGGTGAGAAAAACACAGTACCTTGCTAATTCCACTAATGAATCAAATTTAAAGAACATAAAGTCAGTGCTTGATTTATGCAATAACGTGCATTGCACTGAGTCAGGCTTTCTAATTTAATGTTGAGCAAAAAATTATACAAGATGAGACAGAACAATTAAATCTCCCAATTTTCATTTAAATGCCTATACTTTCATATAGACTGACAAATGGTGTAAACTTTGCATCAGTGCAGGACTTTATTTATTGTATGTGATTTATCACATTTCATTAAGTAATATTTCTTTTAAAATCAGTTTTATTTTTTATATAAATGTACCCTACACTTTGAAGCCTACTTATTAATCATATCATTATTAATATTTATTAGAAATGCTCCTAGATGCTGGAGATTCAATGGATTAGATTTAAAGTCCTGGGTAAGGTGAGGGGAAAAGGATAGTGTAACTTTATTCTCAGACAGCAGGGCCAGTGAAGGAGAGCAAAATGTGGGAGGAGCAAACAGACAAAAGGTGTCCCCACCTCTTTTGGGGCAAAGTGAAGTGTCATCTAAGCAAGGATTACTCCACTGTATTCCCCATTCATTTCTAAAACAAGAAGGCCCCATTTTCAACCCATTTTGTCGTACTTTAAACTAGTACATGGCAATTAAATTAGTATATAGTTGATTATCCTGATATATCTGAACATACTTTACTCCTTTTAAACATAAAAGTGCTTTTGATTGATAGAATTTAGTAAATGGAAGCCAGAACTTTGACATCGATTTGATCCCCATCCAGGAGGAAGATTTGGAAGTACGGAAGGAAGGTAGGTTACAGAATATAATCAGTATACTTATAAAGGGTTGTATAAAGAATGAAAGTGATTGGAAAACGACACCTACGAACTTCACTGGTTCGTTATTCTTTAAGGGGTTTACAGTATCGATTAGCGTAGGGCAGAAAAAGTTAGGCATCACAACCCAAATAACTGTCTATCTGCACTTTACGCGGAAAGGACACCACCAGGTCGCGTTTGGGCATCGGGGAAGGCTGGCCCGATGACCTTCAGCGAGGCGTGGGAGTCCATCCCTGGGAATAACAGGGAGGGACATCGGGGCCCAGTAGCCTCGGGAAAGCGGGTGGGGGAGCAGAGCGCAGGGTGGCAGGAGACCTTTCTGGGAGTAAGTCGCAGGACCGGTTCAAGGCCAGGCCTGAGAACTTGAGCCGGGTGGGTCGGACGTCTTGGCTCAGGGTGCGCACTAAAATGAAGCCACAGAAGACATTTTTAGAGGAAGCTGAAGGTGGTCGGTTGCGACCCGGGGGCCAACACCGAGTTCACCCCTAACTCCGGCCGCCACAGGAAGGGGCGCTTGATCTCTCCACCGTCCCGCAGGACTTACCCGGACAGCCCTTCCTGCTTGGCTTTGGAAGAAGCCCCTTCGTCATTTACAGTTGGGCCTGAAGTCTAACTACTGCTTCCAACTTCCTGAATTTTCTTAAAAATAGAGAACAAGCAAATAACACGACACAGCCCCGAGAACTTGGCGCCCAGAGTACTTTCGAATTCCGCGCTCTAGCCACAACCCCCGCCTCTTCCGGGAAGAGACTTCCTTCTCCCCGCCCCCATGCCCCGGCCACCCCCCTCAGCTAAAGCGTCTTTGCGCCTAACAGGCCGAAGTGCGCATGCGTAAGCCTGTTGCCTGGCCCGCCCGGCGAGCTTCACTTTCACTTAAGCAAATCGCCCGCCTCCCGCGGCTTCCGTCCTCCGTGGAGCCGCGCGTGCTCGGGGCACTTCCGGCCCCTCCCCTCGGGTTGGAGTGGCGCGAAATCCCTGGAGCGCGCACGCGCCGGCTGAGTCCGCGAGCGGAGCGGGCGGGGCGCACGCG